>NC_056737.1:1064574508-1064817008 GCF_019279795.1 Protopterus annectens
GATATACACCAACAATGTGATATATTGGGCAAACAAAAAGGACGGTAAAGTTGAGGATATTGGAACACTTGGGTGATGTTAGGGATTTGAGACTAGAGGGCCCAGTGGCCCAACATTTTTGTTCTGTCCATGAAGGAAATTTAGATAGTTTTTTCTTCAGTGTTCTAGCCAGACCCTTTGGAACTAATAATATGGAGGGGGGCATTTATTCATAGGTTATTAAAGCTGGAAGCTAAACTCATTATTAATTTAGGAAACTTGCATCCACTTGGGTGGAATTTAGACTTAAACTGGGATATTTAATGAATATAATTCATCCTAGGTCATCAGTTTATTTAATGTTTAGATGTTTATTTGTATGTATGTGCATGTTATGTAGCTGTAATGTGAATTTAAAATTACAAATGCTGCTAGGTAATAATGAAAGTGGCAAGGTAGACAATGTATCAAATAAATTTGTTATAAATTCAAAGTAAGGAATGTTTATAATTATGTATTTAGTTTGTGGTATATTTGTATTTTTTTACTGTATATTTTTTATAATGTGTTAGTCTTCACTTTCCTTTAAGGAACTATGCCTTTAAGCTTGGGTGGTGGTTTTTATCAATTAAAGGTTTGGTGAATTAAACACATTTGCATATAAAACTGATGGGATTTAAAAAGGCTGCAGTAGTATAAGATTTTATTCCTTGAAGGCTTTTTAGCCGAGGTACCAGAAGAAGTGTGTAATAAAAGAAGGTGCAGCTATTCGCTTGGTTCCTGACTTGTTTTTTTTTTGTAAACTTCAATTACTCCCTAGCAATTGCAATACTTGGATGACAGAAAGTAAAAATTTAGAGAACATGAGAAAAAAATCAGAAAAAAAAAACTTTGCCCAAGAAGAATCTTGCAGTTGTTCAGCAGAAAAGCAGTTCAAATTTCAGCATTGGTACAGCAGATAGCTTCCAGCAATTTAGAGGGAAAATAAGTCAAATGCACTCAGACGTGTTTACAATAAACGAAACAGTGAAAAAATACCTAAAGTCAAATAACAAAAGGTTGGAAAAGTAGAAGCATTAACTAGCTCTTCAGATGAACTGATAAAGCTGCAAAAATCAGAGATTAAAATGAAGAAGAACCTTCCTAAGCATGAGGCTTCTCAAGAAGAGCTTTTACAAAAACAGTACAGTTAGAAGACAGACCATGCAGAGAAAACTCAAGATTTTCTGCTGTACCAGAGAAACTGGAATGAGCAGACTATGAAAGTGCAAACAAGCAAGAGGACAATTTTTCTACATCAGGATTTGTTAACTGGCAGAACACACTCTGTGACCCAATGGCAATAGCTAATATCCTAGCTAACAAATTTAGAGCGAATTTTAGTCTACCCACAGTTACAGCTGTCCCATTTAGCTCCACAATCCCAGCTACCCCTTTAAATTACCATAGAACAAGCTCTCTCAGCTCTTTCAAAAACTAAGAATACTTCATCCAGGGCCCTGACAAATTATCAGGTTGTCTGATTATCAGTGTCAAATATGGCTTAATCTCTTTAATCTGAGCTCCTCCACTGGTAACATCCTGGAAGCAAAGAAAACAGCCACTGTAATGCCATTACACAAAGAAGACCCAACCACAGAGCCTGGTAACTAAAGACCCACTGATCACTGACAGCCAGTGCACTTTTCTTCTTTTAAATACCTTTTATTTATTTATTTGTTTTTGTTGACCGGGAAAAGTCAAACTGGGCAAAATCCATTTTCAGCAGAGGCCCAGAGAGAGAAAAGCTCCACATTTAAATTACACGTGATGTACATTTATAAATGCAAGGTAAAAAACACCTGCACATGAGCTTATTTACATGATTTTTAAAGATTGTAAAATATTTATTTTATGAACATAACATTTTAACACAAAAAACAAGAGAAAAATGATCATAAATTGGCTAATTATTGAATAAGGAAATAATATACAGTAACGCAATGTATTTATAACACGATGGCTGCAGTGGAAAGATCAATATGGGCTGTTTTTGAGTTTAGTAATAATTTACAGACACAAGTAGAATGTAGCTTAAAAATTATAAGAGAGATGAAAGGAGAAACTATGGAAATGAGCAGGAAAAAAAAAAGACAGAGGAAGAACTGTAATTAGTGATGGGGTATGAGAGGAGGAGGAAAACAGTTTAGGAAATTAGTGCAGTATGAGGAGGAGGGGGATAAGTTACAATAATATTGGGAAGCAAAGTGGCTGTAAGAGTTGGAGAAAAGCAATCTGAGTAAAGCTAGCCAGGTGAGAGTTAAATTCTAACTTTAGACATAGGCAAACCTACATTAACAGAAATGAAAAACAAACCATATTCAATTTTTTTTCCATTTCTATACACTATACATCACCTACCTTTTCTTTCTTTCTGATACATACATTTCTGAATTCCTGCCTTCCCTTGAACCTCACTCCTGCTCCTCCTGAACATTACTCTGCATGCACTGTTTCACAGTTTCCATGTTTTTCTATGTAACTTGTGCTTTTCCATTTCTAAATATCCCTCTTCCAGTTCTCTTATCTCTTTTATAATATTCAAACTTCAAATACAGTTGGTTTAGAATCTGATTTCCATTTTCTAATGTTTTTTTTGCAGTCAACAGAATTAAACTTACTAAGGCCTTACTAGGTCTAGGCAATTCAGATATTGCGTTCCAGGTCAAAACAACACCCTTAGCTGCAATCATTTGCTCACCCAATATTTTTGACAGAGTACTCTTTAGGGAATTGTTTTGCCAACTCACTACACTCCAAAAACACGTGTTCCCATTTACTTTTTTCTTCCCCATCACACCTCCAACATTTATCTACCTGAGGAAAAATTCCTTGAAGTCTGCTTGGGGTATAAAACTACCTATGCAAAAACTTCCAAGCAAAGATCCTAAACTTTGTTGTATACTTGGGAAGTATGCATATGTCCTCCCATTGTTCTTTTGCAAATGGCGTTTCCAGTCTCTCTTCCCAATCTTTTCTAACCTCATCTGATTAATTCTTATAGTTTTCTTGCAATATTTTATATTCCCCACTAGTTATCCTTTATTTAGCAGCAGCTTCTGTCCCAGATTTGACTAAAAACCCCACCAGAGCAGCATGTCTTTCATTTAAGATTGCCCTATTCCTTTCTCTTTGCCTGTACTCTGATATCAGTCCCTAGTAGGGAAGGCAGTCTCCAGCCTACGTTCTAAACAACTTCTTGGCCTCAGCCCACTCTACTACCTTTGTCTGTCTAGTTATTTGTTTCCAATACCTTTGTTCCTTTGCCAACTTTCTCCAGTAAATACTAGTCCTCCTCTTGCCTATTTTCTGTGCACCTACTTACAGTCATCGTTACTGGAAAAATCTCATGTTACCATTCTATGTTGGCTTATTTCCTAGAAAACGTTCTGCTACTTTATGAATATAATATTCCATATGGTTGTTATTATTCTCTTTAAGGATCTACATCCGAAATACCACCCTGTCTTTATTTCCTGAACTTCCCTCCTGTATCATCATCATCCCTTTCCATTTTGAATTATAACCTTCTGTTTCCATTATGTACATCAGCCGTAACTGTGTAGTCCTAAAATATCCCTTAAAACCAGGCAATCCTAAACCACCTTGTTCTATTGGAAGGATCAACTTATCCCACTTAACTCTTGCCATCTTCCCCTCTCAAATAAATTTCTTCAGCTCATTATTGTCCACAATTTCTCCTCTGGTTGATAAAAATATGTCTAACCTGTACACAAATATAAAGGGACTAAAGCATTCCTACTGTTTATACCTTTCTATCCATATACAAAAACAGGAGCTTTCAATTTCTCAGTTTTTGTATTACCTTTTGTTTAGTCTCTTCCCACATATCCTTAGCTGCCATAACAAGAACCATTTTAAACCATACTCCTAAATAACTTCATCTTATGTCTCCATAAATATGAGTACCACTGAACCTATCTGTGTGTGCATATATAATTTACAGCTATAGCCTTTGTTTCATCTTCATTAATTTTATATCCCAAAAAAAGAGTAGAAACTGTCTCAGAATGTTTCACAACACTGAGATGTCCTTTTCTGAATTTATCAGGTACAAAATAATTTCCGTAAATAAAGCCAGGTGTTTTTGATTTCCATACCAATTATATCTTTGCATTTCTGAAAGCTTTATTTTCTTTGCCAATGGCTATAAAAATAAAGCAAATAACAAAGGGAAAAGAGGACATTCCTGCCTGGTTCCTCTGTTCAAACACAACTTACCAGAGAGAAGCCTTCAACTTTAATTCTTACCTCCAATCCTTAATATATTCTCCTAACTAACATTATTACTATATCAGGAAATGTAAATGCTTCCATTACTCAACTCATAAAATCCCAGTGTACTCTGCTGAATGCTTTCTCTGCATCAAGACCCACTAGTTACAGTGGTATTTTCTTACATTCTGCTTCCCTCTGGATCATCATTACTCTATTAACACTGACAAATGTTTGCCTTCCCTCCACAAAACCACAGTGATCCATATCTATCCATTTTGGCAACACCTTTGCCATTCTTTTAGCTAGTAAAATAACTTTATAATCATGGTTTAAAATTGAAATAGGTCTATATGAATCTGAGTCTGATTGGTCTTTACCATGCCTCATATAGACCTATTTCAGATGATGGTGTTTCCCCTCCTTTTAAAATACTGTTAAATAAAACTTTCAAGTTCTTAATCACTTTCTTCCCTCCTAACTACCAAACTTCCACAGGAATGTCATCTGGTCCTAAAGACCTTCCTGAAGATTGATTATAGATTGCCAATTTCCAGCGCACTTTTCTTAGGGCTAAAACTTCATGTTTATTGAAAGTACGTAAACTCCCATTCACATCTGGATGGGGAAGAAAGATAAGAAATGAGATAGCAATCCGTACAGGTGGGAACACAGGCTGGAACATACACTTATCATGGGCAGCATTAATTTCAAATTACATAATGCCTGTGGGTTCAGCCATCATTTTTGGGCTTTTGCTGCTACATAGAAGGGCACATTGCATAAGCTAAAATATTTACTCTAGGTTAAAAGAGGAAGTACATCTGTGTATGTAAACTTATCATAACAGCAGAAGGTCTAATAGATCACTGTTGCAGTAACTTAAGCTGTTGGGGTCCAAATAGTGACATGTAGCCTAAGCTATTGGGGTCCTACTGCAGTGACAGGGCAGCTTTCAAAGCTTAACAGCATCTTCCACAAGCTCTGTTGGGAACTTGAGAGGAACTCTAATGTAAGGACAGCTAGAATGCTGAATTAGTTGGAGCTTGTTTGCCT
Organism: Protopterus annectens; assembly: GCF_019279795.1. NCBI lineage: Eukaryota > Metazoa > Chordata > Ceratodontiformes > Protopteridae > Protopterus > Protopterus annectens. The sequence goes on from NC_056737.1 coordinate 1,064,579,819, forward strand.
AGAAAAAGAAGGCAAGAGCTGTAAAAACATAGTACAAACAAACAAACCCAACAGTAAACTATATACAAAAGGGTCTAGACAACCACACTCAAGCAGTTCAAAAGGAAAACAGCCAAAATATAGAGATGGAAGCAGAGGGCAGCTAATGCAGCAGGGATCTATTAGAACATTTACTGTTATGGTAAGTTTACTTACACAACCATACTTTGTTTAACACTTGTATCACTCTTGCAGTAGCCTGAGCTATTTTGAACAATTCCCACAGCTTAGAAACTAATAAGGGAGCAGGAAGAATAAACTAAGAATCCAGTAGTCACTGGAGTACGTTCCTAGTAAAGCATGTTCCGGATCTGGAAAATTAATTCCGTTTTTAGTGCTTTGTAAAAGTATGTACAGAGGACCCTGTTGCTGCCTGTAGAATACGTCTGCAGTCCCTGTCTTTCCAGATATCCACCAAAGAATGCAAAGCCCTTGTGGAATAAGCCCTAAGCCTACTTTGAAGTGGCATATTAGGGTGTGTATAACAAAAGGATATAGCATGAGTCAACCACCCAGAAATACTCTGCTTTGACACTGGTTGTCTTTCCTCTTACATCCACAGGAGACAACCAGCTGATCAGCTTTCCTGAAGGCTTCAGTATTTCTAGGTAGTATCTGAGCTACCTATGGACATCCAGTGTGTGAGGAATCTTTTCACCCTTGTTCTTGGGTTGAGGAAAGGAGACGGAAATTAATACTCTGGCTCAAGGTAAATTATGATACCACTTCAGACATAAAAGAAGGGTTAGCTCTCAGAGACACACCTCTTGTGAATAATGAGGTAGGGTTGACTGAACATAACTATAACTCAGATACTCTCCTATCAGAAGTGACAACAATGAGTGAAACATGTTATGAATCTTAATTCAGCCTGATAAGCTGGTTCAAATGGAAAAATAGTAGACTTTTTAAACAGAAAGTTATAGCTGAAGGAGCAGCCATCTGTTTTCTAGCTGGATGGATATATAACACCTTTTCCAAAGCTGTTTAAAGTAAAAATGGCTGATGGAGGAATCTAAGTGCAGACAAACAGAAATGGCTGAAAAATGAATCTTGTTAGAGGAATAAGAAAGGGCAGAGAACAGTAACTTATGCATACCAGGGTCTGTGGTAATTGCCACTGTCCAGATTGAAAACAGTGGAGAACCACTGTTGTCATAATTTTTGGGAGTCCTTATGAATCTTCAGAAGAACCCTGGACTTCAGTGGAGAGGGTGGAAAAGCAGACAGGAACATTTCTGTCCATGGAATGAGAAGACATCCTGTCTGCAAGGAGCATTGGAGCAGAATTTCGTTAACTGTCTGTGGGGGCAAACAGATCTACCTGACATGTTCCCCACATTTGGATCATTTCTTAGAAGAACCCGGAGTGAAGCTTCCATTCATAAACATCTGTTCTGATTCTATTCAATTTGTCTGCAATCAAGTTTTGCTCTAATGGAATTCATGAAGCCTGAAGAGTCAAACACACCTGAGTTGCTATCTCCCAGGCTAAAGGTTAATGCACTACATCCCTGTGGTGCTGTCTGTGTAGACTTGCAAAGGTTCCGGGGCTACAGATGATTTAAAGCTTTAAAAGTGTTGATCAATGCCAACATCTCAGTGATATTTATGTGCTTCTGTCTATTGTGAGGGTTTCAAAAACTTTGCATTTTCACCCTTTTGGAGACCATGCTCCACACTAGCTCGGATGCATCTGTAGTGACAGACTGGAGAGGAGTCTGAAGGGCAGATCAGTGAAAGGTCAGGAGGAAGAATAGGAGATCTGTATTGCAAGAGATTTGGTCTACCCACCAGAGAATCTCTCTTCTCACATTCCCAGAAAACAGTTATCTGAAAAGATAAACAGTGAAGCTGACTCATTCAAGCCTGACCTGACGTAGCATTGGATTTTTCTCATGTGGAGGCCGTCCAAGGGAAGCATGAGAATGATCAATGCCATATACCCCAAAAATGCTGAAAAATCCCTTGCAGGTAACTGACTCTGAATGAAGAAACTCAGGAAAAAGTGTTGCAACATCTCTACAGTAAAAAGGATCTTCCCCAAACAAAATCTAACAGACATCCTAGGAATACAATTCTGTGAAAAGGGATGTCAGATGATTTTTATAAATGAAATGAAAAGTCATTAATGGAGGCAGATGCTTTGTCAATACCTTTAGTGCAATGTAAAGTCCAAAGGGTAAGACAGAGAACTGATAATTTAAGCCAGGCAATGAACATCTTAAAAAAACATCTGAACTGCTTGGCAACCTAGTTTTCTTGCATGAAGATGTAGTAGGCAAGGAAAAGACAGTAATAAGCTCCTTAGCAAATCTTCCCTGTCCATGGAAATACAAACAGGAGAAGGTTACGTTTTCTCTGTGTTCACTTTTTCTGGAACACTTCCTTGAAAATGACCAACCCTTAGTGTGCATACTTATCCCATATCCAAGTTCCCTATCCTGGCTGAGTGAAGAACTTCAAGCTGCCTCTTCCCCTAAGTCCAATAAGGTCTTCCTCTTTCCCACTATGGGCATCCCTTCAGCCACAGAGGACATGGCTATCCCCTGGTGCTTGCTGGCTTTAAGTGCAACACTAGAGGGATTGGGAAAAAAGATGAGTAGTCTGAGGGAACCAAGAACAGCAACAGCAGAGTCATCCACCAGTGGCTGAGGCAAAACAGGACATCTAAGTACTCCTTAGCAACCTTATTCTTCAAGTGGGCAGGAGAAGGTAAAACCACAGAGACTGGCCGCTCCTCCATAGGTTAGATGAGAATGAGACCTCAAAAGTGTGTACTGGAATCTTGTCAAGTCGGTAAAAGGTAAAGTACAGAACAAATGTTACAGTGGTAAGTAAACCACTGACAGTCCCCCACAATCCCAATAGCCTGACCCAAAATACAGAAATTTACAAACCCTGTTGGAAAATTCTGTTAATAAATAGAACTTTTTTTTTAATGCAAAAAGTTCACATAAACAATTACACATAATCTCCCTAAGAAATACAATGACAGTCCCAAAACACATTCAATTTCCTAGCAAACATAATGGCATAGTCAAAAAATACAATCTTTCCTCAGAAAACAGTTTTACTGGAACGTTTTCCATAACAGGGGACTGGTTTGCCCAGCCTTGAAGATTACCAACTGACAGTTTCACTGGGCCTGTTGAAGAAGTGCACTTCAATAACAAAAAAGTCTTTGCAGTGGAGATCCCCTTAAGCTCCTGACACTTACAGCATGGGAAAAATGCCTTGGACATGACCCAAATAGCTTAGGTGACAGCAAAAGTGATCTTTAACATCAGGGGTTCTGAAAAGTTACTTACCTTTTGCTTGTTAAAATGTTTTTATTGAAACAAAAAAGTCATGAAAAATGTGAGTTGGGTTCAAAGGGAGATGAGAAGAAATAACTGCATAAGAGATCAGCGTACACATAAGCCAAAAGGTGGAAAAACACATTCAAAAGAAATGTCATGTATAATAGGTGGAAGTAATGCCTTTCTATGTAATGGCTTACAGGTACAGACAAAAAGCAAAGCATATAGAATTACATTAAGAAATGTACAGTACAAATAGTAATATTCCAGGAGATACTGTACATCAGGATAGAAGTGAGCATATGAATTTGACAAAGGATTTCAGGGTGGACATTCAGAAGAGTAACAGAGACAAAGGAAAAGAGCAGTAATAATACTGATTACTTAGAGGGGTCCAATAGTGATAGAAAAAGGAAGAAAAGAAAACAGTGGCAGCTTTATGGTCGCAAGCAGCTATTGGCAGGTGAAGACGGTTATGCTGGTATGTATTTATACTGCGTCAAAAACCGCTATTACAGAGCATAAGAAAATCTGGGATGAAATACTCAGCTCTGAGCAGGGATTATTATTTATAGGTAGAGAATGAAACTTTATTTTCAACAGTAAGGTTGTATCAGGGGAACCTAGAAGGGAAAATATAACAAAAGAGGGTAGATTTCTTTAGAACTGTATGAGAATATTTGGTATGGAAGATGTATTTCACAGGAACATGTGTGTTTAACTGAAAGCTCTGACACACATTCAGTGACTATTTCAGATTATGCACTGATCTTTTTCTAATTCTTTTTTCGACTTTTCCCAGTTAGGGGTCACCACAGCGGATCACCTGTTCGCTCATGATTGGCAGTGGAGTTTTACAGTGTCGAGTTGCCCGCCCAGGCCCAACCTTCCACAGAAGGCGCACACACACTCACACCTAGGGCCAATTTAGAGTGTCCAATCCACCTACAGCATGTCTTTGGGATGTGGGAGGAAACCGAAGTACCCGGAGGAAACCCACGCGACCACAGGGAGGACATGCAGACTCTACATAGAAGGCACCCCAGCCAAGGATCAAACCAGAGAACCTCTTGCTGTGAGGCGGCAACGCTAACCACTGCACCATTGTGGCCGCCCCCAGTTTCTCAGTTTTATTTCATTACCATACATTTTTATATTCGTTTTTTTTTTTAGATCATGCACTGATAAAAACTAATATAAAAATGTATGGTAATGAAATAAAACTGAGAAACTGGTACTTTCCTGCTTCCCTGTTAAAAAGACTGGAATTTAAGGAATGTGTAGTGGAAATGATTTGACAGTTATTAGGGAAGTTTCAGAAGGGATAGCTAGTTAGTGGGATAAAATAACAATGGAGTTTAAAAACAGGGCAAAATAAGAGAAAGATATGGGGGAAAAGGAATTATTTAGAAGGGTTGACAAGGTTAAGGAATTGCAGAATAAGGGGAATCTCATACAGTAAGAACATATATATATATATATACATATATATATATATATATATATATATATATATATATATATATATATATACACACACACACACACATATATATACACACATATGTATTGATATATAGGTCCCCATCATAACACTGAAAAATCATTTCCCTGAAACCCAAACAATTAGACCCATTTCACTGAAAACTCATTTCATAGAAAAGTGTAGATGAGTGTAGACAGTATGAGATGGTGTCATTTCTTGTAATAGAAGCTGTTTGGGAAGTGAGTCCAGCACTGTGTGTTTGAATTTTGATGGTCAGCATCATGTAGTACCCCCAGATTTGTAGATGCCAGTGTTTGTCCCCAAGCACTGATTCAGTGTGCCTGGTGTTTTTTTTCTTTTCTCTGTGGTTGTGCCATCATGGTATATATAAGGGGGAGTGCAGCAATGCTTATCCCCCCTGCAAAAACATGTTTTTAGGATATATTTCTTGTGAATTAGATTTTAGTGAAATGAGTTTCCATTGTTCTGCTGACATAGACCCATACATACATATATATATATATATATATATATATATATATATATATATATATATATATATATATATATATATATATATATATATATATATAGTTCCCCTTCATAATATCGAATTACTGAATGCTTGAAATTCAGTAACTCGAAGTTATAAAGTCGAACCAACAAAAATCCCAAAACCCACAAGCGCAAAAACAAAAAAACACGAACATACAGAACACATACACTACACAAAACGCACACCATACAACCCAGATAACATAAACTACAAGCCTTACACTACATGTACGCAGGGGGGCAAGCCCCCCTGCACACTCCACGTGGGGGGCTGCACCCCTCACACCCCCCCACTTATATATTCTAACTCCTAGATCGCACTAATACACAAAAAAAAAAAAAACACACAGACATTATAAACTGCCTCGCACACACACAAACACATCACACATACATAGACACAGCCAACACTCACACTCATACTCCCACCTCCCTACCCTAACCCACATGCATAACTTACAAGACACACACATACACTCACTTACCTTCACTTCCGTAAAACATCCCAACTCACACACTTCCCGTCCCGTAGCTGACATGCATAAGCGGGAATTCGAGATATTTGAATTTACGCTTATGCAGATTCGCGCTTCTGCATTTTCGACTTTACAGTCTCCAGTTACTGAATTTCGAGCATTCGGTAATTAAGGTGCAGGGGGCTTGACCTTTGCAAAAATATATACCTTTTTTTGTGTTTTTTGAGTTATACTTTTTGGTGTTTATGTTTTGAAAAGCACAATCATTTTCTCATGCCTTAACCAAACACAGGTAAACCCAATAGATATTAGACATACCATTTAAACAGGTGCTAGTTCTATGGATACCTTTTATGCCCTTAGGTGCTGCTCAGAGAAAGTCTGTGTGCCAGAAGTTGATTAAAGATTAATAGTATGATGTATTTATGGGTTGACCAATGCCAGGGCAGAGGCCAGTAATTATAAAGGAAATGGTGTGGTGAGTGGGTGGGAAAGGTGGTAGGGTAAGGGAGCTTTCACAGCCTCATGGGATTTTTCATATGTAAGACTAATTCATTAAAGCAGCAGGTGGTTTTATTTACAAGGATTCATCTTCTAAGGTAATAGTAAGTTAAGTCACAGCTGTTCCTCTGGGTGGGAGTCTCAGTTATAGTTAGTTTAGAAAGTCAGTATGGCCAAGAAACTTAAAATACTATTTAATAGGGGTTTACTTTGTTACGGGATTGTAATGTTTAACTCCATACTGAAAACTGGTTGGAAGTAAAAGGTAGAGTATAACGAAGCAACTTAAGATTAAGTAATGTATTTGTTTTTCTTAATGTTAACAGTAAGGTAGCAGAATTGTAGCAGAGAGAGAAAGCAGCTTTTTATTTTTTATTTTTTTGGGGGGGGAGTAGTGACTGCCTTTTATCTATCATTAGGCTGAATAGCAAGTAATTTATAGCTAAAAATCTGATGTTAAAGGAAAACTCAGAGCTGTTACAGTTAATGAATTTTACTGTTTCAGCGAGCTTTGCAAGATAATGATGTGAACTTTATGCCATATCCTATACTTGCAGGTAACTCTGTAAAGAACTGCAGAGTACATTTATATATTTGAAGATAAGTAACTGAGTATGGTAAAGAGAATACCATGATTTGTGTTTTGGCCTGCCAGACAGTGATGAAGTACTAGGTACATTCAGGAAGAGGTTAAACCTGTAGCTACAAGGGAGAAGAGGTGGTAGGAAGGTTGTCTGAACAGAACCAGAGGGGCCCAGCAATTGCTACAGCTACAGAAAGGCAGAGAAGGTAAGTGAGAGTAGTATAAATACAGAAAGGCAAAGGCTTCACACCTACAGTGTTGCAATTAGTCCAGGGTTACGGTTTGGTAGTAAAAGCTAGCTAAGCTATTTTAGCAATCTTCCATTGACTTACCCAGCCACCATCCTACAAAGGCAGTTAGGCTGAAGGGTGACTACAGGTAAGTATTACTGATAGCATTACTATCTCAGCTATAATATAAAAATTTCCTTTATTTTTATACTCCAACATTATCTCATCTGTAAATATAGGGAAAATGTTGATTTGCTGTGGGTATCACAGCTGTAATACTCCCTGGCCATCTGTCTAGATAATGCAGACTTGTCCTATGCTGTACTCCTATACAATACAGTGTATTACACCCAGCAATGAACATCACTATTAAAAGGTTGCAACAAGTAATCTGTCAGGCCATGTAGGAGCTAGTCTGTGCAGAGGATTATGTTTGAGTCTCTGATCTTAGCTAGATTATGTGTTTAATAAATGAATGACAAGAAATTTGTTCTTGAGGCGAATTTTCTGACATCCATTTGGAGAACATAAAACAAATGGCTAAGACTGAAGACCTAGTCTTAATTCTTTGTAGTAAGTTAGATGTTTTAGCTGCCCAAATGTAATAGCATACTTTAAAGAATGCATTATATGATGGTGTATCAGATTTTAAAGCTGTTGGTAATTAGCTGTGCACTTTCCTTTTTGAGTACCATTTTTATTGGACCGTAACATGCGTCACATCTTTTAAATCTGCTTATAGCTTTCAGGAACATTTCTCTGGTTGCTGCTGTTAGATCATAGGATTGTAGCAATTATAAAGCAATTAAGTCACGAGACCATTTACTCCTTACCAGTACCCAATCTCATGGTGTACTTCCTGCTTCCCACTGGGGTGAAACATGTTAGGCACATTTGCAGGTGGCCATCCAATTATTAAGGCTGTTTTTGAAAGATGCTAGGATGTCACTGTGTTTAACATGTAGGCGGAGTTTGTGCCAAAAAAGAACTAGATATTATGGGGTAATGAATTTTTCCCTCTATCGTGCTTTGTTTTCTGTTTTATTTATTTATTTAACATTTGTTTACTGGGAAAAGCCGACTTGGAATGGAGTCAATTTTCAGCGAAGGCCTGCGGAGAAATGCTCCAGATGCATGTCTTTGTAACATGTGAGGAAACCAGAATACCCAGAGAAAACCCACACTAATGCAGAGAGGACATGCAGACTGCGCACAGAAGGCACTCCAGTCGGGAATTGAACCAGAGAACCTCTTGCTGTGAGGCGACAACACTACCGCTGCACCACTACGCCACCTGCTTGTTTGATGTAATGTTGGTGGAAGCTTAAGTCTTTTGATCTAGTGCTTACGAAGTTGTTGGTTATATGAAGGTGTGAGAGCTCCAGGAGGGTTGTGGCTATGACAGAATCCTAATTCAAAGAAAACGCTTGGCTCTAATCTCATGACTGTACACTGATCAACAGATTGATTTGAGATATCCTATTGTGAGAACATAAACTCTGAAAAAGTGCCAGTAAAACTGTTGTTTTCTCTCATTTCAGATAATCAGTTTTCAACGTATTATTAGCTGTTAATGTTGGACAGGCAGTGTGTTAATTTAGAAAGAATAAACAGAAGGGGTTTTACCAGTGACTCTTGTGGGCAATGCAGGTCAGTGAAACAGGGTGCGATGACACTTGAAAATTCAGTTATGTTGATGACCTAAGAAGTGTAAGTGCATTTGTGTTGAGAGCCGTTGATGTGATTTGTATTGAGCTCCCCTCAACATACTTTTAAACAAGAAGAAGAAATGGAACTAATTTAAATAAAATATAACCAACATCTTTGGCAGTGGCCCCAACTACATCCACTGCATCTTCCTAAAAAGAAAAAAAGTGGTTTGCATATGGGAATTATTTTATAGTTTGTGTTCCAGAAATTACTGGCATCCCATTTTAAATTAATATAAATGTCAGTCTTGTATACAGGTCGCCTTTGAACTGCAGCCATACCTATATATGTATTTTTTTCATAGAAACCATGGCCTCTGATTCAAGATGTATGGTATGTAATGTTATGCTGTTGTATTTCCTGTGCTGTTCTCCATTCTTAGATATTTCTACATGTATCATGACACTTGACTCAGTATGTGTTACCTCTGAAAATGTTTGCACTAAGCTACGTTTTGTATTTCAGAAATTCTTTTTCAAGAGTTGGGATCTCGACAGGTTGCACTTCATCATTTTATACGTTTTCTAAAAGAAATGAAGGATCAAAAACTGCTGCTGGAACTGCTAAAGTAAGTGTAATTTTTATTTATTTAAAGTATGTTTAATACTGCTGTATTGGTTTAAAGGTTTTTTTTAATTGTCTGACTGGATAATTTCACTGATTAAACTCCATGATTTTTAGACTTCCCTCTGGGACAGGCCATATAATAGTCTGTTTGTGTCAGTGTATGCTTTTGAAGTGCAGAGCTAATATGTTTGTGGTTGGAGGAGTTATTTAAGGGGCTATTCTACTGCCTACACCCCAAGCCTGTATAAGCAGCAATAATATACACAAAGGAAATATATTGTACACCTAGGTGAGAACTTTCCAAGAGATTTCATTTAGGTATCCATCAAAGGTTGCTTGCTTGCTTGCTTTTTCTTTTGTATATCCCCCGCCCCATAATACATATCCAGTAACATGTCCAGCATTTGGTGTGCAATGGATGTTAGCAAGAGTCTGTCACTCACTTCTATGAATAATGTAACCCCTTCAAGATAGCCCTCCCCCATGGGGTCTCCAGTTTTCTCCTGGGATTTAAGCACTAAATTTTGCACCTTGAGCATGCCCTCAGCTATACTTTTCCTCAGAGGAGAGGTGAGCTGGCAGTGGCCTGTCACTCCTCTCCTCCCCTTCCTCTCCTCTCACCAACTCCAGCAGGCATCCTAGCCACTAATCAAACTCATGCTATCTGGGTTGTAGTCTGGGAGTTATCCCTTTATGGCAGCAGAGCTGGCATATCATGCTTGTCTTGTGATGAAGATGCTGCCATTGCAGTGGATGGTGAGTTGCCATTGGCTGTAGAGTCACTATACACTTATGAATCATCTTCTGGTAACAGACCTTGGACACCAGGCTCTGGAGTGCTGAACAATTTCCACCAGTCAAAAGGTAATTCTCCCTTTCATACTGTTGAATCATTTGCATGTCTTGAAGATGGGTGCCTTGATAGTAGGGTAAGGAACCCATCTTGGCTTCTTCACAATTCAAAAGATGTGTCCTGTCTTGAAGAGGGAGGCACAAGAGCAAACCATTTGGAGCTATGTGCAGTGGAGGAAAAGTTGCTGCTGTACTCTCAGCTGTTCTTGTACTGACAACCACATCTTTATATTGTACCTTAATAAGCAAATGAACACATTGTCAGTACTGTGTTAGTATTCTGTCAGTACTGTGTCAGTATTCTACATAGGTGATATTAACTGTCCGATCATTATCTTGTGAAAAGCAGTGCTGTAAAACAAATTTGGCTGTTCATGCAGTTCCTTAAAGAGGAAGAAGTTCCGTCTGTCCACCCTCATTGAAGAACCTCTTTAGGAAATTGAACTTTATGGTTGACAGGCTTGGCTACCCTCCATTTGAACTGTTTGTGGTTTTGTTTTTTTTCACTTGGAAAACAATATGTTGGAGTCCATAACCTCTTCTTTCAGGATCTTGGAACTTCAGATCTTCTTCCACAGAGAACCGTGTCTGGTCTTTCACAAGAATCAAGTGACCCCCTAGGACAAACTCACATTTCCTTCTTAAAATTGTATTAGAATTTATTTTAAACTTGTTCAGTTGTCTCCTGGTTTTCTTTCCACAAGCAGGGGCTAGGATAGAAAGAGCTTATCATATCCTGGACATGCACTGCCAACTCAGGTTATACTTGATGTGATTGTATGAGTTTAAGAAACTTTGGTCTAGGAAGTTGAAGGCAAGCAGTAGCCAAACAGGTTATATACTGCATTGCTTTTTGCCATAAGGACAGTGGGACAACTATTGGAACATACTGCTGTTAGAGGCCTCTCTGTCAGAGGAATGGCTGCTTCCTGTGCTTGCTTTGAAGTGTCTGCATTTCAAACATTTGTACCATGGCCATTTGGTTGTTGGTTCATGCTCTTACATAGATTAGTGCTTTACTCTGATTCTAGGAATCATGCTTTCTTTGGTACTTTGCTATTTCAGAAATTAGTTTTCTGAGTCTTCAGCTACTTTCATCAAGCACCTACCACCCTGCATGGAAGAAAGTTCTTTTTAAGAGTCAGACTGTTTCTACCTTGTCCCAGGTATCTAAACATGCCCTGAACAGTGTGCATGATTGTGCAGACTTTGTATAGAGTCACTGCTACAGCTACTCTGTCTAGGGCCTCTGCTACTGCGCTGAAAAGATATGCCTGAGTACATAAACAAAACTTTGCTCATTAGGTTAAGTCAAAGATTTTATATTCTGTTCTAGACAAGGAGATATTGTTTGGCTGTTCTGATATTCAGGTTCTTAAACAATTTGATGAAAGAAGTAAACTGATTTGGGGAGTTTCAAAGATTTTATTATTCCTCAGTACAAATCTTATAGACCACCCTCTTTCACATAAAAAGCCAAGTAAGTAAGTCTTTTTCTGGCAAACAAGGTGCAAAAAGGAAATGACAGTAGGGTAATAAAAATAGGAAATGGGAATCTTTTCAGAAAAAGAGACAAACTAACAGTCTGTGTTGGTATTCTACCCCCTTCATTCTCCTTCAGCCAATATTGCCACAAACCTGTCCCAAAAGCTGGTCTTCAACATACTCTTGGGTGTTAAAAGTGGTGCAGGAGGATTTCAGTGGAATAGAACCAGTGCTTGTCGGTCAAAGGGGCAAAAGCTTCTATTCCAGAATGTTTCTGGTGCCAAAGAACGAGGCCCCTTGGGGACCAGTACTAGATCTTTTGCTCATAAACCTGTATGTGAAAGTACCAAAATTCAAAAAGCTGACCATAACGGAACCTGTTACCCCTCATTCCCCCCCATGAGTTACATGGTAATACTGGATTTGAAAGATGCTTATTATTACATTCCCATAGCCCCAGGCTTCAGTAAATTTCAATGTTTTTTTCTGTTTCTGGGTCACAATATCTTGTCTCTGCATTACCCTTTGGATTATCTGCAGCTCCAAAGATGTTCAAAAAATGTCTAGCCCCAGTCACATCTCATTGCAGACTGAATAGAGTTCACATATTTCCATATTTAGATTACTTACTCATTTATCTAAACGTCAAGAGTCGTTATGTTGCTTCTGACCAGTCTGGTTCTCCAGGTAAATGTTACAAAATCTTCCTTGACTCCATCTCACAGGTTTGTGTTCCTTGGCTGTCTTCCAGGTACCTGTGTTCTAAAGGCCTTTCTGACACAAGAGGAGATGAACTTATTTTTCTCCTGAGGTTTTCCATTCAGTCTCGTACTTCTGCAAGAGAATTTCTCAGGATTCCAACGTTCAGGGCCTCTATGATTTTCATGATTCCTCTAGTGAGGTTACATGAGAGAAAGTTGTAATGGTGTCTGTGAAACACATGGACTTATGATTTGCATTCTGTGGAGCATCATATTCCAGTTCTGGGCCTTTTAAAAAGGGAACTGCTTTGGTAGAAACAACAAATTCTCCATGGACCCCATAGAAGTTTCTCACCAAAGATGCTTTAGATTTCATGTGGGGAGTAGTTTTCATGGGGGTGAGGGTGTAAGACCTGTGAAATTTTTCAGAGAGACCAAAGTACATCAGTGTAAAAGAGATTTTTTTTATAAACAAAAAAACATTTGTATTAAATTATCATGTATGACGACACTCTTATCTTTATATAAATGAAAAACCATATTAATACAACTTTAGTTGCAAACATTATACATCACAGACACCGTTGAAGCAACTGTAATTGCAAATATTATACATCATTTATAATATCTAGTTATTGTCAGTTAAGTATTACATAGCTTATTCAATATCTGCCTTCTTTTAAACCTTGTTCCTTCACTGCATGTATTGTGCCCACAATTCCCATTTTTTCCTATGTAGTTTGTTCTTTCCCTTTTCTAAAGATCCAGATTTCAGTTTTTTTATCTCTGTTGCTATATTTGCTACTTCTAGTAAAATTGGTTTAGATTTTGATTTCCATTTTCTAGTAATTGCTTTTTTGGCAGCCACCATAATTAGACTCAGCAAGGCCTTACTATGTCTAGGCAATTCCAATTTTGTATCGTAGATCAAAAAAAGAATTTCTCTGGTTACACCAATGTAGTCATCCAGTAACAATCACTTCTTTGTTTTGGACAAGGTTAATATGGATCATTTTACATGGAATAATAATGTTTTATTGGAGTGCCAGGAAGCTGAATGGCAGATCCTTCTGGCAGCGGACAAGAAACTAGGACTAAATGAATACATAAATCTCAAGTACTTTTTATTAGCACAGAGTTTATGGATATTTTACTAGATTTTATCTTTTTCAAAAATATTTAGTTGAATATGATTCGACCTTTTCATGGTCATCCACTTTATCAGTTTGGAACATAGTTACACATGACTTTAATTGTTCATTCATTCACATATTGCTGCTTCATTATGATTTGACTGAATAGGTCACATGATTTTTTCGTAGTATTTTAAATTTGGCTATTTTGTTGTTTAATTCATTTCTGATGAAGTTCTGAAAATAAACAGAACAAAAGTGCTAAATTACTGCATCTTGGTCTCCTTTGGGTGTCCTAGTAGTCTTCAAATCTGCAAGAAGTGTTATCTGAGTTGCAAGCTCTCATGATGGGTGAACCTTAACTCATATTTCAAAGGGATAGGGCCACATTAAGAATAAACCCCTCTTTTATGCCCAAAGTGGTTTCAGAGTTTACTTTGATTCCCGCCATCAGTCCTTTATAGGATCATAGGTATATACTAGGCTAACAAACACCAGGGCCTTTATAACCATAGCCACACAACCCAACCTAATTGTGTCCCTTTGTGTCATGGGCATTTATTAAGAATTGGTATGTTAGGAAGTTTCTAAAGATTATGTGGAGAGATATGTTAGTTTAGGCATAGTTATGGTCTGTCTTTTTCTGTCAGAGACCTATTTTCTACCCAGAAAAGAACTTCTGCGCAATGTGGCTTCATCCATTGACTTCCATGGGTGCCTGTCATCTTTTGGCCAATTTAAATTTCTCATCTGACTGTGGTAATTTACGCAGCCAAGTAATTCTCTAGCTCGCTTAGGAGCATAAATTGATAGCCGCAGACATTTCTTGGGAAGAACACATAGCTAATTAATTAGCTGCTCCACCGAATTCTCTCATTACTGTATACCATTTTGTAAAAAAAAAAGCGTAGTAAATCCACAGATTTAGCAAACTCCTATAGTCTCTTTCTTTTTTTGAAACAGCATACTGGAGCTTGTACAATGTTTTCTGGACTACTAGACAATCCGTTTGATTTCTGGATAGTCCGAAAAAAAAAAAAAAACAGATGGGTGACAGCACCATTGTTGCCATGCCACCAGGTCACATAGATGACCAGAGAGATAGAGGAGCTGGCTTTTTGTCGGGATCCTCATGGAAATTGAAAAGGTTCATGATATATGTGATTAGAATGGCTTCTGAATCAACCTATACTTGAGACCATTCTTTTAGATGTCCAGCAATGTATTACTAATTCCCTATAATAGATGTGAAACAGAACTTTTGTATCCTTTAGTGAGGTATTTGCAAGACAGAAGAGTGTGTTTGCAGAAATGTCAGGAATGGGTGGCAAGGAGAGATTTACATCAAAGTGTACAGTTTTATTGAGGAAGGCAAGCTAGACTTATTTACAGATGTTAAATTTCAGGTTTAACTTGACAGAGTCTGTCTGGCTTACTTTCAGTAGTCTTGAGGGAAAGCTTCCAAAGGTATGTCCCTGGAGTCTTTCTTAGGTTGGAGGACTCCATTGCTTGATGCTTTGAGTCAGGTTGCAGTGGGACAGGGTACAAGTTTAGCCATGCCTAACATACACAGAGGTCTGTAGATACGATGGCCCTTCTTTCAGAGGCCTTTTGGAGGAAATTTCAGCTTTATGGTGGCAGATGTCACCAGCCAATATGGTTTGTTGTCTGCTTCTGCCGTTACTAACAGTTCTTTCTTACTCAAGTGTTTGCATGGTGAATGCTTCATAACTCATTTCTCGTCCCAAAAGGTGTGGCTTACATATTCCTCTGTTATCTCTCTCTCAGTGTTGATTTTGTTCAACCAAGCTGATAGAGAACTGAGATATCGTGTTCACTTTTCCTAGACTTATCCTCTTATGGGGAAAAGTTAAGCAGGCTTGACTAAGCATGTGGGGAAATCTGTAGTTTGCTATGCATCTAATACTATTTGGGGTTGCATTACCGAATACCACCCCACTAGCTCATAGCAAGTCTTTTGTGTGAGACACTAACAGTGGACAGAAAATGTTATGTGGGTCTTAGAGTGTGCTTCCCCCTTGGGTGGCTCAGTGGAATCTTTCAGCGAATCTTTGTGATCAGAACTGTGAAAGGGGCATTTTCTAAGTCAGCAGTTTTTTTTCCAGCCTGTATAGAAACTTGTGAGGAAATGTACCATAGAAATGAACTTCAGGGAGGTTGCTAACAAGTAAAGTATGAGGATACACATTTTGGAAATGACATGTAATTAGAATTTTGTAATATTTATTTTGCCAAATCCAGCATTGTATTTTGTATTCCTGATAGGGACTTCTTTTCCCCTGCCATTTCCAATGTTACGCCTTCATATTTCCTCCTCTTTCTAGTTGTATTTTTGCAGTCCCAACCAGAAGTGAAGCCTCTTAACACTTTTGGCATGCTGTCTCACTTATTTATTTATACATTCACTCATTCAGTTTGGCAACTGGTAGAGCACTAATCCAGATAGAGCTGTTGCAGTCTCAGCCTGGACAAATATAAATGACAGCAGACGTACAAGTTAACAAGAAGTGTAATGAATGCAGTTAAAATGCTGTGTGAAGATAGTAATCAATTAATAGTAATAATAAAAGTACACAGTACAGGGGACAATAGGTAGAGATGGTTAGGGCAAGGAGGGAAGAAGGGAGTGAAATAGTGAAAGGGATAGAGCACACAATGTAAAAGTTAGCAAACGTAAGGTAAAGCCACATAGAAATAAACTATATACTATATATATATATATATATATATATATATATATATATATATATATATATATATATATATATATATATATACACACAATGTGGAAGATATGTCATATATTAGTATAGGGAAGTAATGTGAGGAAGACAAAGGTGCCTGGCTGGTGAATGGGAAAGTTGGGGATTAGGTGATGTGTCCAGGGGGAAAGCATTTGCAAACTGACTCGGACTTGAGATGATATTTAAACATGAAATGATGGGTACAGCTTGAGATCTTTAAGATTATTAGGGAGGAATTCCCAGACATTAGGGCCTAGAATGAAGAAGACAGGGTTAGTGCAAAGAACTCTGGATGTTAAGTTGTATCTCTTGCCTTCATTCTTGCTGGTTGGGTTCGGAGCCGATCTTCGGCTCCGACTCTGCCATTTTCTAAAGCTCGAGAGCTATTTACTGGCTCGAGGCCTCCCTATATCCCACAATGCCTGGCGCTAGATCCCCAGATCTCGTTTGCCGCTTCAGCTACGTGGTTGCGCTTTACTGGCTCAGGTTGTATTCATCTTTTTGTCATAATTAGTTGTTAAATTTTAGTATATATTTCAAGCTTTTTTGTTTTAGTAGTGTAGTACTGTTAGATTAGTTGTAGTACCTGTGTTTTTCTGCCTTTTAGGAAACTCGTTTTACTTAGAGAGTTTCTCCCCTCCCCCCCATCTCCCTAAAGTAGGCCATTTAATTTAGAGGCTATCCCCTTCCCTTTTATAAACTTTTTTCCAGTAGGGAGTAGTGTTTAGCCTTTGTAGTTAAAGATAAATTTATTTTTATTTTTGCTAGTATTGTTACTCTCTTTAATTTTTTGTGTGAAGGTGTGGGACTAGTGTGTGTGTGGGAGTGTGTGTGTTTATTTACACTAGTCTAATATACTTCAGTTGGTATCCCTTTTTCTTTAGCATGTCAAAGGATACCAAGGTATCAGGGTTTAAGAAGTGTGACTCGTGCTGTAAGAAAATGTCTCTGATAGACGGTCACACTTCTGGTGTTTATTGTTTGGGCGCCCTACACCTGCAGGACTCTTGCTCGGTATGTCATGCCTTTAGTCCGAGATTCCTGCATGAGCGTACGAACAAGTTGATTCTCAGGGGGTTACTTAAACCCGAGGGGTCACCGGCAAAGTCTCAGCCAGTGAAAACCCCTAAGCCCACCAAGCCGTCGGCTCCCAGTACGGAGCCATCACCAGGTGGAGCGTCTGCTTCCATTTCAGTTCCGGCCGGGACCGAAGTATCTAAATCTCACTCGGCTCCGACCTTGGTGTCAGAACCGTCAGGGAGCCGTAAGCAATATAGGTCGCCATCCCTAGAGTCGATTCGCTCGGCTCCGGGGTCACCCTTACTACAATCTGAACGGAGCCATCGGTCCCACTCTTCTCGGTCCTCGAGGCTGTCCGATCATGACTTGGAGAGAGTGGTTAGTAGACTCCTCAAATCGCAGGCCCTGGCTAAAATGTTAACTAGCCCTCCTCATCAGGCTGTGGCTGTTCCTGTTTCTGAAGTAGTTCCTCCTCCGACTCCTCCTGCCAGTTTGGAGTCGGAGTTTGTTGGGGCTCGAATCTTGGAAACGGCGCCGATGCTTCCCCTTTCGGCTCAGTCGTCTGCTCCGATTTCTTCAATGGTTCCGTCTTTGGAGGGATCTGGGTGCTGAGACTCCCTCGTCGGCTCTGAGGGGGTGAGTGGCATCGGACCCTTGTCTGACCCCGTTCTCCCTCACGGAGCCTCGGCGCAGGTAAGCTCGGCTCCTACATCAGCCTCGGAGCCGTCCCTTTCGGTGCCGGGGAGGATTCCTGTCTCTTCGGAGCGGGGCCCCTCTTCTCTGCTGGACAGGGGCGCCTTCGAGGTCATGAGGAGCGTGCTGACTTCCGAATCTGCACCTCAATCAGCCCCTTCAGCTCCTCCCCCGAGGGTGCCTGCTTCGGTCTATGCCCCTCCTCCAGACCCCAAGCGAGGGGATCAAATGCTCCAGGTTACCCCACTGGGTGTATCTTCCTCTTCCGAGGCCTCCCCTGAGATTTCAGAGGAGCCCCCTCATAAGAGGAAATGTAAGAGGAAACATGTTGACTCCCCCGAGTCTGTCACGTCAGATACCGACTTGGAGGATTCGGAAGGGTCCCCAAGATCCCCCTCTGAAGATGTCTGTTTCTCAGACATCCTTGAGATCCTTAGGCAGAGGGGGAACTGGACTGCCCTTAACCCTTCTGAGGACGAGTCTGTATTCCTGGACGCGTTTGGTTCTCGTCCCTCCACCTCCTGGGTGTCTCCGCCTTTCAATCCATTGATGGAAGTAGTGGCTCGGAAGGCGTGGCCAACCCCAGACACACTGGGACTAACCCCCCGCAGGCCCACTAAGTTTATTACGGCCCCTCAAGATAAACAGTTTTTGACAAAGGGTGTCCCCGTTGATGCCATGGTGGAAGCAGCGACCACGAAAAAGGAATTGGCTGACACTTCTGTACCTGTCCATCCCCCTAATAAAGAGTCTAGGACGATGGACAGATACGGGAAGCGGATGTTTTCTTCAGCGACCTTCTCCATGCGGTCGCTGAATTACTTGTGCCACTTCACCCGCCTCCAGAGGGATCTCCTCAAGGAGCTAGGTGATACCCTTCAAGATCCATCAGCTGCGGGGGCTCAAGACAAGATTAACTCCCAGCTGGCGACTCTTAATTCTATCGTCAACTCCTCCATGCGGCTCATTTCGTATGCGGCTGATGGGGCAAGTAGGGCCACAGGCACAGGCGTGGCTTTGAGAAGACATGCCTGGATGCGGTTTTATAACTTTGCTGATCCCTTCAAGGCGTCTTTCACCAATACCCCTTTTGATGGTTCGGCTCTGTTTGGACCTCAAGTGAAAGGTACCCTTACCAGGTGTGAGCAGGAAGGCAAGACTCTCTCAGCCGTGGGAGTCCGTTTTTCCACTCCCTCTAGACCATACTCTAAAGGTCAGAAGAGTGGAAAGATGTGGTTCCGGAAACCCCAGGGAGCCGTGCCTGACACACGTGGCAAGTTTCCCTCCAGAGGCAGAGGCGGGAACAACAATAGACGCCACCCGCGGGGCAGAGGGGGTCCGAAGAATCAGGGCAGCAGTGAATCTTTCTTTGACAAGCCCTTCCAGCACCCCTGAGGGGCTGCCCGGCTGTCTGCCTTCGGAGGCAATCGGGGGACGGTTGTCTCTGTACCCAGAAGCCTGGCGTCTCATCACACGAATGGGTACGGTCTATCATATCCAGAGGTTACAAAATCCCTTTTGTCCACACCCCCTTAAAATCAAACAATCCCATCCCAGATGTTCCACCCGGTCTAAGGGAACATGCACTACAAGAAATTTCAAAACTGCTAAAAAAAACGGGCCATCCAACAAGTCCCAGCAGACCAGCAAGGATCCGGAATTTACTCAAAGTTCTTTTTGGTACCAAAAAAGACAGGGGACTGGAAACCCATTTTGGATCTCAGCAGGCTAAACAAGTCTGTTCAAAGAACGAAGTTCCGGATGGTCATGCTTCAGTCCATTCTACCCTTTTTGAGTCAGGACAATTGGATGTGCTCCATAGATCTTCAGGATGCGTACTACCATATCAAAATGGACAGGCGTTCCAGAAGGTTTCTCCGCTTCCGGCTGGGAGCCAGTCATTACCAGTTCAGAGCCCTGCCCCTTGGTCTCACCACAGCCCCCAGGTTGTTCACCAAATGCATGGCAGTGGTTACCGCTCACCTGAGACGGCAAGGATTCCAGGTGTTTCCATATCTAGACGACTGGCTCCTTACTGCTACCACCAGACATCAATTGCTGAGAGCCAGGGACTATACCATCCAAACATGCTCCAACCTAGGTATCTCAATAAATTTCAAAAAGTCTGCATTGTCGCCTTGTCAGTCTTTAACCTTTATAGGCGCAAGATTAAATACGAAAGATCTGTCTGCAAGACTTCCAGTGGACAGAGTGGCAGACATTCGCCGACACGTACAGGTATTATTAGGATGCAGAAAGATTCAGGCCAGATTCGTCCTAAAAACCTTGGGTCTCATGGCAGCAGCGATCATATTAGTTCCCCTGGCTCGTTTTCACATGAGGATTCTCCAGTAGATGCTTTTCACCCAATGGTCCTTTCAACAACTTCCTATGTCTCACAAGATAATAATCACGCAGTCATGCAAAGACCACTTGGCTTGGTGGATGGTCTCCCCATCAGTACCCCAGGGCAGACCATTTTTCCTTCCTCCTCCAGTTGCCATGGTGACCACGGATGCCTCCCTGATCAGGTGGGGGGGCATTTTCAGGGCAGGACTGTCCAGGGCACCTGGCAACCCCACAAGTACCACTTGCACATAAATGTCTTTGAGATGAGGGCGGTGCTTTTAGCGTTGCAAGCTCTTCAGAACTCTCTACCCACTGGGACCATTGCAATTCAGACAGACAATATGTCTGTAGTGTGGTGCATCAACAAGCAGGGCGGAACCAAGTCCTATCCCTTATGTCGGGAAGCATTCAAACTGTGGCAGTGGGCGATCTCCTCTCAACGGTTTCTGACAGCAACGCACATCCCTGGGAAGTCCAACGTCATAGCGGACAAGCTAAGCAGAGCTACTCTCATGCCTCACGAGTGGTCTCTCAATCGGACAGTAGCGGACAAAATCTTCTGCAAATGGGGTCAGCCTTGCTGCGACCTTTTCGCAACTCCTCTCAACAGCAAGTGCGACAGTTTCTTCACTCTCTTCCCGGACACTCCCCCAGAGACGCTGTAGTTCACGATTGGCCCCAGGGACTTCTGTATGCATTCCCACCCCTTCCTCTAATTCCCAAACTAATTCAGAAAGCTACCGTGCTGGGTTGCAGGAAGATCCTCATTGCCCCCTACTGGCCTCGACAAATCTGGTTCCCATTCCTGCATCGTCACCTTCTAGAGCAGCCTTGGAATCTGGACTCAGTTCCGGACCTCCTGATCCATCAGTCGGGCAGGCTGCTTCAATCTCTTCAGTCTCTCAACCTCACTGCTTGGTTGCTCCACTTCCAACCTTAGCCAGGCTTCCCAGTATTTCCTATTCTGTGCGTGAGATTATCCTTTCTTCGCACAAACCTACAACCAGGAAGACTTATGCTAGTAAGTGGAAACATTTCTCTTTCTGGGCAGAGGCTAGAAATATAGATCCTTTTACGGCCCCTGTCCATAACGTTCTAGACTTTTTAGCAGAACTTTTTCAAGCGAGCTCATCTTCTGCCACCATTAGAGTTAATTTAGCGACAATCTCAAACTTCCATACGGGTCTGTCAGAAACCAGCATCATGTCCCATAAGCTTTGCAAAGCTTTTCTTAAAGGAACAGTTTTGCTCAGGCCTCCAGTGAGAGATCCCCTGCCTCCGTGGGACTTGAATTTGATCCTAGCTTCCTTGATATTGCCTCCTTTTGAACCGGCAGCTTCCTGTTCCTTGAAATTGCTTTCTTGGAAAGCCCTCTTTTTGGTGGCCATTACTTCAGCGAGGAGAGTTTCTGAACTTCAAGCCCTATGTGTTCGTCCTCCTTACCTAATTTTCCATAAGGATAGGGTTTCACTCAGGACTAATACTTCTTTCCTTCCTAAGGTCCCCTCCGAAAATAATTTGAATCAATCCATTGATCTACCAGTTTTTTTTTCCAAATGATTCCAACAAAGCTGAACACAAATTACACCAGTTGGACATTCATAGGCAGTTACGTTTCTATTTGCATAGGACTGAGCAAATAAGGAAATCAGACCAACTCTTCCTGTCCTATGCGAAGGGTAAGCAGGGTCGACCAGTGTCTAAAGTAACCTTATCCAGGTGGTTGTCCTCTATTATTACCCTTATTTATCAGTTGAGGAATAAAGAACTCCCTGCTAAACCTAAAGGCCACTCTACTAGGGCTTTAGCTACATCGGTAGCCTTTCAAGCAAGACTACCAATGGAAGCCATTTGTGCGGCGGCCACATGGGCCACCCTTCATACCTTCATTTCACATTATAAATTGGATGTGGCCTCTAGGAGTAGAGCTGATTTTGGGTCCACTGTGCTCAAGAGTCTGTTCCGAAGAGCCACCCAGGACTAAGGTGCTAGGGACGCTGTCCCAACCAGCAAGAATGAAGGCGAGAGAGACAACTTAACATTAAGAAGTTATGTACCTACCATAACGTTCCATGTTAGTTGTCTTCTTCTCGCCTTCTTTCTTGCATCCCACCCTCCATCCCCCTAGCCTAGATAGACTGAGAAGAGTCCTCCTACGAGTCTTATCACTGGCTGAGTCTTACCCAATTTGTGTCCTCTATCTTTTCTTTAGCCCTATAGCTGAAGTCTTGCTATTGGGACAGTTGTCCTCTTGTATTGTTATGGTGTTAGGTCTTTCAAACAAGATCTGGGGATCTAGCTCCAGGCATTGTGGGATGTAGGGAGGCCTCAAGCCAGTAAATAGCTCTCGAGCTTTAGAAAATGGCCGAGTCGGAGCCGAAGATCGGCTCCGAACCCAACCAGCAAGAAAGAAGGCGAGAAGAAGACAACTAACATGGAACGTTATGGTAGGTACATAACTTCTTATTCTGAGACATTGAAGAAGTGGACCAGAGTGATTAAGACTTCTCAGATTGTAACTGAGGGGAGGCCATCTGAAGAGGTTGGAGGCAAAGAAAGGAATGGAGTGTTTTTTGAGGCGCTTGTACAGTTGGGATCCAAGAAGCAGGTTGGCATGTTGTTCGACAGGTGACCAGTTGCCTTTAAGTGTGATGCAATTGCAGTGATACTCATTTCTAGGGAAGAGGATAGTGAAACGGCAGCTAGAATCACTTATAGTTTGGATAGTGGAGGAGTTTTTTTGGGGGGCTGCTGTGACCAGTGGACATCCATATTCAAGCTATGGTGGTAGAATTCCTTTGCCTATGGCATTCCTGTTTGGTCTGGAGAGAATGGGGAAAATTTTAGTGGACCAAAACAGGAGGGGATTAATTTATCCCTCTCTTTTAAATAATGTCAGGCCATGGTTAGCCAGTCCATTGCCTATTATACTGTGCAAGGTGAGCACTGACATTTTTTTGCTTAGAGCAACCGATATTCCTCAGTTGGTAATCCCTAGTCATTTGACTGGACATAACTTTTGGGAATAAATGCTCTGATTTCTATGATTGTTTTCTCTTGCAGGTATAGTAAAAAAATATCGGTGGAATACTAGAAAAAAAAAAGTCTGTGGGCAGTGTTACCAGGACATAGTGCACAAAGCAATAAACTATGCTGAGTTTTTTATAGGGTCATACTACTATTAGAAGCATGTTCACTGCAAACCTCACTGCTTGTGCTCCCTAGCAATGAGACCTTAGAAATAGAGCTCAAGGTTGAATTTAGGGACCCCATCCATTCACTAGGTTAGGTCATAAAGAGAGATAGGAAGCTTGTTTGTTTGATGTGGAGTGGAAGCTTATTCTAGAAGTAGGAAATCTATTAGAAGACATATCTATCCCATCAACAGGTGCTGTTAATATTGTGGTGTAGGTTTAAGTTGTTTCAGAGGGTATTTGTGTTACCTCTGTTTTTTTTTTTTTTTAATAGATGCATAACAGTTCAAGCAGGCTTAGGTGATTTGTAGCTCTGTAGGACAAGTAGAGATGACTGTTCAAGAGCCTGTAAGAGAGTTAAAATGATAAGGCTTGTAGTCACTCTGCATAACTTAAGGAGATTATACTCAACATTTTATTGGTTAAGAAACATTGTTTTTTATAAGCTGAGCAATATGTTTGCAATAGGAACATGTCAAGGGGAGCATCATATTCCATTATGAGACTGATGGGGTGTTGTAGAGGGGAACATTAGATTCCCTGCATCTGGAAAAATATGCCTTTAATAATTAGATGGGCAAAGTAGAACTTCCTATAAGTGATGCATGGTGATTCGATGTAAGCTCAGTGCTTAGAAATGTGAGAGGATCTTTAGTAATGGTATCAACCTTGGAGCTATAAATTCTGCAGTAAGCTTAGAAGTATTTCTGTATCCCAAAGAATGCTATACTACATTTTTTTGTATTGAACCTGAGCCCATAGTCATGACACCAGGTACTAGAATGGTTTAGGTCCTCTTAAAGAGTAATGGGAGATGTTCGGAGCCGGAGTTTGTTGGAACCGTGACCTTGCCCACGTCGGAGCCGATACTTCCTCCTTCGGCTCCGGTGTCGTCGGCTCCGACCTCTTCGTTGGTTCCATCCATGGAGATATCCGGGCGCCGAGACTTCCTTGTCTGCTTCGAGGGGGCGAGTGGCATCGGACCCTTATCCGACCCCGCTCTCCCTCTCGGAGCTTCGGCTCTGGTTAGTTCGGCCCCGACATCATTCTCTGAGCCTTCTCTGTCGGTTCCGGGGGCGGTTCCGGTCTCTTCGGAGCCGGGGCTACCTTTGGTATCTGATGGGGGAGCCTTCGAGGTGATGAGGAGTGTGCTGGACCCAGTGTCCACTCCAAGGTTAAGTTCTGCGGCTCCTCCCTCTGTAGTGCCTGTTACGGTCTCTGGCCATCCTCCTACACCTGACAGCAGAGATCCAAAGCGTAGGGTACTCACCTTGGGTATCTCCTCCTCTTCCGAGGGCTCCCCTGAAGTTTCAGGGGAACCCCCTAGAAAAAGAAAGTGCAAGAGGAAGCACATAGACTCCCCAGAGTCTGTCACGTCGGACTTGGATGAGTCGGAAGGTTCCCCCAGATCCCACTCTGAGGATGTCTCCTTTTCAGACATCCTGGAGATCCTAAGACAGAGGGGAAATTGGTCCACTCTCAAACCTTCCGAGGACGAGTCGGTTTACCTTGATGCCTTTGGATCTCGCCCTTCCACCTCCTGGGTGTCTCCCCCTTTCGACCCACTAATGGAGGTAGTGACTAAAAAGGCATGGGCAGCTCCTGATTCAATGGAACCTACCCCTAGGAGGCCTTCTAAATTTATTTCTGCACCAGATGACAAATCCTTTCTCACCAAAGGTGTTTCAGTTGATGCTATGGTGGTAGCAGCAGCCACTAAGAAGGAATTGGCTGATCCTTCTGTATCTGTTCATCCTCCTAACAAAGAGTCCAGGACCATGGACAGGTACGGCAAGCAGACCTTTGCTTCAGCGACCTTTTCTATGCGATCGCTGAACTATTTATGTCATTTCACCCGCCTTCAGAGAGACTTGCTCAAAGAGCTGGGTGAAACGGTACAGGGTCCTTCTGCTGTGGGGTTTAAGGACAAAATAAACTCTCAGCTGGCTACCCTGAACTCCATTGTTAACTCCTCTATGTGGCTTTTCTCTTATGCAGCCGATGGAGCGAGTAGGGCCGCTGGCACAGGCGTTGCATTGAGACGTCAAGCTTGGATGCGACTCTGTAACTTTGCCGATCCCTTCAAGGCGTCCTTCACCAACACCCCCTTTGACGGTTCAGAATTGTTCAGACCTCAGGTGAAGAATACCCTCACCAGATGCGAGCAAGATGGTAAGACTCTCTCTGCCGTGGGAGTCCGTTTTTCCACGCCTTCTAGACCTTATCCTAAGGGACAGAAGGGAGGAAAGATGTGGTTCCGCAAACCTCAGGGAGTCGCGCCTGCCGTACGTGGTGAATTGCCCCCTAGAGGCAGAGGGGGAAATAACAGATGCCGCCCCAGGGGCAGAGGGTGTCCTCAGAACCAGGGCTCTAGGGAATCTTTTCCTGACCAACCCTTTCAGCATCCCTGAGAAGCTGCCCGACTGTCCGCCTTCGGAGGCAGTTGGGGGAAGATTATCTCTGCACCCGGAAGCCTGGTAATCCCTCTCCCAAGACACATGAGTACAGAAGATCATATCCGAGGGTTACAAAATCCCTTTCACTTTCCCTCTGGTACAACCGCCAAAACCCCTACCCAGACGTACCACCCGCACAAAGGGGTCAGGCTCAGCTAGAAATAAAAAAGCTGTTAGAAAAAAGAGTCATCCAGGCAGTCCCAGCAGATCAGCTAGGATCCGGAATCTACTCCAGATTCTTTTTGGTACCAAAAAAGACAGGAGAATGGAGACCCATTTTGGACCTCAGCAGGTTAAACAACTCTGTACTAAAGACAAAATTTCGGATGGTAACACTGCAGTCCATTCTACCCTTTTTGGGCAGAGACAACTGGATGTGCTCGTTAGACCTCCAGGATGCGTACTACCATATAAAGATACACAGGCGCTCCAGGAGGTTTCTCCGCTTCCGGCTGGGAGTCAGTCATTTTCAATTCAGGGCCCTGCCCTTTGGTCTCACCACAGCCCCCCGGGTGTTCACCAAATGTTTGGCAGTGGTCACGGCTCACCTGAGACGGAAAGGATTCCAGGTGTTTCCATACTTAGACGACTGGCTCATTTCTGCTACCACCAAATAGGATCTCATAATGGCCAGGGATTACACTATTCAACTTTGCAACAGTCTGGGTATTTCTATAAATTTTGCAAAGTCCTCCTTGTCGCCTTGTCAATGTATAAACTTTATAGGCGCTGTATTAAACACCACAGAAATGTCTGCAACATTACCACTTCAGAGAGTGACAGACATAAGGTGGAATGTTCAGCCCCTGTTTCAGCCCAACAGAGTCCAAGTCAAGCTAGTATTGAAAGTGTTGGGCCTCATGGCGGCGATTCTTCTACTTCCATTAGCCCGCTTCCACATGAGGCTCCTTCAGTGGATGCTGTTTTCTCAGTGGTCCTTTCAACAGCTACCAATGACCCACAACATTTTGATAACCCCATCTTGCAAGAAACATCTCTCCTGGTGGATGGTTTCCCCTCAGCTTTTTCAGGGCAGACCCTTTGTTCTCCCCCCTCCAGTTACCACTGTCACAACAGATGCCTCCCTGATCGGGTGGGGGGGGCATTATCAGGGCAGGACAGTCCAGGGCACTTGGCAACAGTCAGAATGCCACCTGCACATAAATGTCCTGGAGATGAGGGCGGTGCTTTTGACGTTGCAAGCCCTTCAGAGCTCTCTTCCCACGGGGACTATAGCAATTCAAACGGACAATATGTCTGTGGTGTGGTACATAAACAAGCAGGGAGGAACAAGGTCCTACCCCCTCTGTCGAGAAGCACTCAGACTTTGGCAATGGGCGATTTCATCTCAACGGTTTCTGATAGCAACGCACATCCCCGGGAAGTCCAACGTCATAGCAGACAGATTGAGCAGAACTATCCTCATGCCTCACGAGTGGTCTCTAAATCAAGCGGTAGCAGACGGAATTTTTCGGAAGTGGGGCCAGCCTTGCTGCGACCTTTTCGCAACTCCACAAAACAGCAAGTGCCTCGACTTCTTCACACTTTTTCCTCTACCAGGCCAACCCCTCAGAGACGCTGTTGTTCATGTTTGGCCCCGGGGTCTTCTTTATGCCTTTCCTCCCTTTCCATTGATCCCGCAATTAATTCAGAAAGCAACCGCATTGAGATCCAAAATGATCCTCATTGCCCCGTTTTGGCCTCGACAAGTTTGGTTCCCGTTCCTGCACAAATACCTACTGGAACAGCATTGGCATCTGGAACTCCTTCCGGATCTGTTGACCCACCTCACGGGCAAGCTGCATCAGTCTCTACATTCCATCAACCTCACAGCTTGGTTGCTCCACTTCCAGCCATAGCCAGGCTTCCCCTTATTTCTCCTCCTGTTCGTGATATCATTCTGGCTTCCCATAAGTCCAATACTAGGAAGACTTATGCGAGTAAATGGAAGTGTTTTTCGCACTGGGCACAAACTAGGTCCTTAGATCCTTTCCATGCACCCATTCATGAGGTTCTAGACTTCCTGGCGGAGCTTTTTCATTCAGGGTCATCATCGGCCACTATCAGGGTACAATTAGCGGCCATTGCTAATTTTCATGTTGGACTCTCAGAAGCAAATATTATGTCCCACAAACTCTGTAAAGCCTTTCTCAAGGGCATCCTTATGCTCAGACCTCCAGACAAAGATCCACCCCCACAATGGGATTTGAATTTAGTTCTAACCTCACTAATTCTGCCCCCTTTTGAACCTGCAGCTTCTTGCTCCCTCAAACTTCTTTCTTGGAAAACGTTGTTTTTAGTAGCTATAACATCTGCCAGAAGGGTATCGGAACTTCAAGCCTTGTCTGTCCATCCTCCTTATTTGTTTTTTCATAAAGACAGGGTAACTCTCAGAACAAACCCTTCCTTCCTACCAAAAGTGTTATCAGAAGCAAATCTAAACCACTCCATTGATTTGCCTGTCTTTTTCCCAGACTATACCAACAGGGCTGAACAAAAATTACATTCATTAGATGTTCATCGCCAATTACGGTATTACCTAGACAGGACAAAACAATACAGAAAGTCAGACCAACTCTTTCTCTCTTATGCTGCAGGCAAGAAAGGGCTTCCGGTATCGAAGGTTACTCTTTCCAGATGGCTGACATCTATTATTACCTTGGTCTATGAGTTGAGACACAGGCAACTTCCCTCTAGGCCTAAGGCTCATTCAACCAGGGCACTACCAACTTCAATGGCTTTTCAAGCAAGGTTACCACTAGATGCCATTTGTGCAGCAGCTACATGGGCATCCAAACATACCTTTATTGCCCATTACAAGCTTGATTTAGCCTCCAGAAATAGAGCTTATTTTGGTTCCACTGTACTCAGGAGTCTGTTCCATTGAGCCACCCAGGACTAAGATGCTAGGGACGCTGTCCCATCCAGCAAGAATGAAGGTGAAAATGAAAACTTAACATTAAGAAGTTATGTCTTACCATAACGTTCCATGTTAGTTGTCTTCTTCTCGCCTTCTTTCTTGCGTCCCTCCCTCCTGCCCCCTAGCCTGGATAGACTCGAGGTTTCTGAGTCCTTCCATTTCTGGAGATACAATATGTTGCGTTTTTTTCCTTGTATCCTTAGTGTTACTAGCAGGTAATCTGTACTCGTAAAAGAGGATTATAATATTATTATTATAATATTATTATTTATACTATGTCTTAGCTTCCAAACGAGATCTGGGGAGTTAGCGCATGGTATTGTGGGATATAGGGCTGCCTCGAGCCGGTAAAAATAGCTCTCGAGCTATAGTATAGGCCGAGTCGGAGCCGAGGATCGGCTCTGAACCCATCCAGCAAGAAAGAAGGCGAGAAGAAGACAACTAACATGGAACGTTATGGTAAGACATAACTTCTTATTAACATCCTTGTTGTATCAAATGAAAGTGAAGTAATCGCCATTTAATTGTCTAGCTGCAAACAAACCAGTTTACACTGAATGCAAAAAAAAAAAAAAAGCAGAGACTTAAAAAATTACTCTAATTGCCATCCCCACTTACAAATATATTCACTTATTTGAACAAATATTCACCTTCAGGAACCTAGGAAATGGTCTGAATTCATCCTTTAAAATTTCAGCAAACATATTTAAGTTAAAGGCAAAAAGGAACTTGGGTCTATATCAGTTCATTGAATGGTTATTCCGCAAATAACTATTTGTCAAACATATATATAGCAAAGCCATTCTTTATCAAATGCAAATTTTAAGTAGGGGAAAGAAGTGGTTGGCCAACGGAGCAACCTCAAAAAAAAATAAATAAATAAAATTTAAAACCTGCCAAGGTGGGGGGACTATGCTCCAACACCCCTCCAAACTAAATATACTAACTCCGAGATTGCACTTCAATGGGGAAAAGGGTAAATTCCAGATGGTAGCCAACTGCTGGTTTGCCCTAGTTAAAATTCACCATTCGATGAAGAGCAGCTTCGCTAAATAGGTGTTCGACAAATGGCTATTCGCTGAATAGACATTCAACAAAATAATACAAACCCAAGTAACTCAACCCTTTTTGGTTGAAGAAAGATATCCCACTACCTTATCACAGAGAGTAGTGCAGAAATTGGTAAAAAATAATTAATTGCCCCAGCTATAATATTGTTTATCTTTTATTGCCTACATACACTTCAGAGTAAAACCTTTCTGAAATACCTACTATGTGCTTTAGAATGTGCCATTTAATTCTCCTGTCATCCTGTAGTAAACATCCCTGTCTGTCAAATGAGCAGACTGGTTACTTGTGTAGCAAAGGGCTGACCGCCTTTGACTAACACATATTCACAAAGTGATTTGCTGTCTATTCGTAAATCAAGGTCAGTAGTGAGAACCTACAGTATGAACTATGCTTAGAATGCCACAGTGCTGCAAAGACTTAATAATCTGACTTCCGCAGCGCCTTCCTTTTCTGTACTTGCCCCCTCCAATTTAACATGTACTCTGACCAAGCTTTGTGAATAAAATTAACTAAACATCTTAAAAATGCAAAATATTCTTGCTGTACTCATTTTGGCATAATTAATGTAGTCACAAGGCAAGTCACATGTTATCTTTACTATCTTTGTGCCTCTTATTGAAGCTACACCTGATGTTCATTTATTATATTCATGTGTATCAGTAGTTCAGCTGCAGTTCCCGAAATCTGCTCAGTCCCACCAGTGAATTCTGCTTTATTAACTCTGCTGTGCATCCACTGTTTGCCTTAATCTGTGTATTTATTTGTATGTCGGCCATTAATACCATTGATTTATCTTCAGCTGTGCATTTACTATATCTGCCGTTGCTGTTGGATTGCATTTCTTGTTTGCCTCTATAGTTTAATATTGCTGATACTTCACATCTGCTAGACATTGTCTAAGGTAGTACACTGGCTGATTGGTTCCATTTGAAGTAGTACACTACCCCAGATAACAAACTTAATTAAAAAAAAAAAATCAGTCAGTAAATAATGTGCATACAGAACATCAACACATGTAGGCAGCAGGTCCCAAAAACTGTCACTTTCCTATTATGTGGAATTAACAGTTCCCTATTGTAATTCTGAGACTCTTAAGTGCGAGCCCAAGAGTTATGAAAAAAAAAAAATCTTGCAAAACAGAACATAGAATGTCAAATATCTGTGTTAATTTTTAAACTGTAAGCCTCACTGTACCCACTGATGGGGGGAAGGACCCCATGCCTCCAAACTTATATATATATATATATATATATATATATATATATATATATATAATCCCCCACATAGTTTGGATTATAAGTTATCTTTTGGAAAGAGTTATTTATTTAACTTGGAAGTATACATGTCTATGGTTTAAAACGTTTAACATAGGTGGAGGGGTATGCCCCCCGCACACCTCCTTACTTAATATTCTAACTCCAGAGTTGCACTACAGTGGGGAAAAGGCCATGTATAACGTTCAACAAAATGAGTTTCAGTGAAATGAGTTTTCGAAGAAGTGAGCTTTCAGTCAAGTGTGCTGGGGAAACTGACTTTCGACCAAATGTGTTTTCGAGGAAACAAAGTAGATCCATATATATATATATATATATATATATATATATATATATATACACACACACACACACACACACACTATGGTGGTGGTGCTGCGTAGCCTTGTCGCCTCACAGTAAGACGTTGTCCTGTTTGATTCTCAGCTAGAGCGTCTTCTGTTTGGAGACATGCGTGAATGGGCGTACCTTCGTTGAAGGTTGTGCGTCAGGGCCGGCAACTCGGCATGTAAAAATCTACTGCCAATCATTAGCGGAAAGGAGTTCCGCTGTGGCGACTCCTAACCGGAAAGCCGAAAGACACAACAACATATATATATATATATATATATATATATATATATATATATATATAGAGAGAGAGAGAGAGATAGAGATATATGAAAACAAGCCATGTTGATATATTTTTAGTTGCAAACATTATATACATAGCTTAAAATCTGTCCAGTCATTGTCACTCAAATATTCCATAACTCATTCAAGTCCTGCCGTCTTTTAAATCTCATTCCTCCTCCAAAACATTATTTTGCATGTATTGTTCCCACAATTCCCATTTTTCTTTGCTCTATCTTTTTTCTAAAGATCCTATTTCCAGTTGTCTTATCTCTGTTACTATATTCACTGCTTCTAGCACAGCCACCATAATTAGACTCAGCAAGGCCTTACCATGTCTAGGCAATTCATGTCTGCTTCATAGCTCAAAAAATGATTTCCTTAGTTATACCAATTTGCTCATCCACTATTGCTGAGGGAATTTTTAAAGTCTGCCAACTCATTGCACTCCCCAAAAAAATATTCCCATTTGCCTCTTTCTTCCTCATCACACCTCCAACACTTGCAGTCTACATTAGGAAATATTCTTTGGAGTCTATTGACTACCAGAAATCTTAATATAAAAACTGTCTAAAACATAGTCCAGTCTTGGATTAAGTATCCCTCAGTGAATCTAATGATGATCTTGCATACTTTGAGTCTCACAGTGCTTAAGATATGTCACTTCCACAAACAATTATTTAACATGTTATTCCAGCACCCTAACCAGCTGTCATCATCTGTAAACTCCAGCATCTCAGTTATTGATTGCATGTAAAATGTTTTGCTAATAGACTCTATACTACTGTCTTCTACACTGCCAATTCCAAATCCATTAAGTCCTTCATAATTGCCCTGCCCTCTTGAGTCACTGATCTTTCTGATTTCCCTTTGATGATTTTTAGTGATAGCCTTTTTGACTGCTAGCAGACACAGATCCTGTAACAATTTGACATCACCAACTGCATGATCCTCAGTAACCAACCTTATCCAGTTCAATAGGACAGAGATCCTTGCCAAACTTAGCCAGACCAGTTTATCTAAATTGGCCTTGAATTTCTGCAGTTTCAGATATACCCAAAATATTAACCCATTGCTCTATGGCACCCGCCTCACACATCCAGCACTTAGGGTTTATTGTAATTCATAGTAAGCATCTTAACTAGTAATAGAAAGCATTTAAAAGCATTGCCAACTAAAAAGACCTGAACTTTCTTTACTGGTTGGAACATTTTGGTGCATTTAGCTGCTTCTTCCAGGCCTCTAGCAATATTGATAGGTTTAGGTAATGCTCTCAGACTAAATTCCATTTAACTGTCAGTGTTTGCTTTGTATCTTGAAAAATACTCTACACAATGTTCACTGTTTTCCTGTGTCTATATATCCATATTCTATTGTCATTCCATCATTTAACCCAATCACCTGGCAGTATTACAGCCAAGTTACAAACCTCTTTGTTCTGCCTAAGCCTTTCAAAGATGAGCCTGTCCTGTGAGCTGTGTTATGCAAAGTAAAAAAAAAAACTATCCCAGATCAGCATTCTTCCCTGCCTCTAATAAATCTTTCTGAAATTAGAGCTTAAAGATATGACTAATTTGTTGAAGAAGGGTTTTTAAGCTATTTCATCTTCCAAAAACATCCTTAGTGGAATAATTTACCCCTTTCAGTTCTGTGTCTTTTTCAGCTTAAAGTCTGAACCAGCTGTTTCCTGGAACCAACCGAACACAGACATCGACTTCATCCTCCCTATATGGTAAATGGGTCTTATGAGATAATATATGTCTTCCATTCCTCCTGCCAATTGCATAACCAGATGTTTCCAAACAGGATTATAATTATCCAACTGTTAAAGCACAGTTCTTAAGACTGCTGCTTTTATTTACCCCATAAGATCCAGTAGTCCAAGGTCCCCTTTAAGTGCTGAAAGAGACCTCAAGTCCAATATATTCTAGGTTTATTTATGGCCCATATGAATTTGGTGAGTAATTTCTATAGAGGCATCATAAACTGTTTGGGGAGTGGTTCATGGAATACTCTGGACCACATATATAATAAAGGGTAAAATAGCCTATTTTATGCTTATAGTCTTTGCTATACATCTAAACATACTCACTCCCATTTCTTTAAGATCTCTTTAGACTTATCAATAATGTATTTATAATTGAAAGCCACTGTATTGGTTGCACATTGAGTAATAGCTTAATTCTAGCTCTCCCAGTGTGAAAATAGAAACTCGGCAGAGAAAGCAAATGAACTTATATTTTTGGGTAAATTTCAGTTAATGGCTACTAAGTGCATTGCCTGGATGGCAGGAAAAAAGAAATACAGAGGACCTGAAAGGAAATCAGCTACAAAAGGTGAGGAAAAAATACTGACTGGGAAGAATTCTTCAGCTCTTCAGCAAAAAGCAGTGCAACCTCCAGGCATGACTTCCAGTAACTTAGAGGAAAGTGTAAGACAAATGCACACAGACCTGATTAAAATAAACAAAACACTGATGGAGTTTATCAATTCAAATAACAAAAGGCTGGAAAATAGAACAAACTTTAAACAGATCTTCGGATGAGATGATAAAACTGCAAAAATCAGAGGCCAAATGGAGAAAAGGCTGTCTGAATATGACACTGCTCAATAAGAGATGTTTCAAAAAATAATAGAATTAGAGGGCAGAGCATGTAGGGAAAACCTGACATTTTCTACTGTACCAGAGAAGCTGGAAGGAACAGAGTGTATTAATTTTATGAAAACACAAATAAGCAACTAGACTGGTATTCCACAGCAGGAGTTGTTAATTGAAAGGGCACATTGTGTGTATGCTTCAAACCTGGCTATGAGAAAGCAGCCTAGACCTTTAATAGTAAAGATGCAATCCCACCAGCAGGAAGAGTTAATTCTGACAAAACTACGGTAGAAAGACAAAGTATTAAAAGTGGGAGACAATAGGATGTTTGTAGAGAATGATTACTCATTGTACACCGGGCAGAAGAGGAGTAAATTTATTCCACTTTTCAAGAAATGTTGAGAAGCAGGCATGAGATTCAACCTGCTGTAAATAGCTAGCTTCAAAATGTCCTTCCCTGGAGGGACAAAATAATTTTTTGATGAAGTAAATGCTAAAGAGGATATACAAAAGTTTGTCCAACATAAAGTGAGTTGTGAAACAGGAGGAGATTTTGCTTATTGTTCTTCTGGTAATAAAGACCACAGACAGATTGTGCCAGTGAAACCTTGTGTTTCAATGTGAAATGCTAGAGAGAAGGAAAAAAGTACAAGAATTGACTAGATGAATCAGTAGTACATTGGAAATGAAGCAGAGACAAGATTTTTGAGCTGGAGATGAACAGGAATCAAAACAGTAACAAATGTGGGATTACAAAGCAATAATTATATTTGGAAAATAGGACAGAACAAGAAAATATGGAACTGTTGGACTTTTTGACTTTGTTAAACGTGTAGGAGACTCTAAAGCATATACTCTACTTCAGATTATTAATGTTTGGAAAAGTGCTTAGAAGAGGGAAAGGGATGGAGAAAGTTAACTAAGTAAAATGGGGATACTAATGTAAATAGGTGGTCCTGTTTTTTTTTTCATTTCTCCCTTCTCTCTTTCTTGTACTTTTGAACAGTCTGGTCAAAAGAGCATGACAAAAGAAAAATGTATATGCTTTTTCTCATTCTTGGATAGGGAATGACTAGATTAAGTCCCTTAGATGGATCTAGTAGCAAGTTTTATTTATTTTAACTAGGTCTGTATGCAGTTGTCTAATATCTTCCTGTAGGTTACTGCAAGTCATGTCTGAAGGTTGCATTGCTTTTTGCTGAACAGCTGCAGAACTCTCCCCAGTCAGTGATTCTTCCTCACGTTTTGTAGCCGATTTTTTTTCCAGGTCATCTGTATTTCTTTATTCCTGGCATCCAGGCAGTGCTACTTACAAAGCAAATAAATGAAAAAGAATATTGACTGTTATAAAACTTTTTTCTAGCAAATACATGTATGCTTAATAGCAACTCTGTATCTGGTCCTCATGTCTCCATGGAGACAGTCTGATAAAGAGAGATTGCTAGGAGATCATATTTTCTGAAAGCATTCAAGTGTTTTCCCACCTGGGAGAGCTATAAAGATACGACAAAACAGATAGCACTTAGAAGCACAAGCTGTACCATGCATCTTAGCATGGATAACCTTTCTTTTAGGTTAATCCAAGTTTGTGAGTGTGCTGTTAGATTAGCAAGCAAAATCTGAAAGTGTGTCGCTTTCATTGTCCGTAAGTGCTTGATAAGTTCTGTACCGTGGCAGCTTCTTCTCCACCCTCTACCTAACCCCATCATATTAGTGTGCTGTAATATTAACTCATCCTGCAATGGTCTAAGCTTATAATTCAAGTAAAAAAATAAGTATCCATACATTCGAGCCATTTCATATAATATTGCTTAAAATGTCCTATTTCAGAAGCAGTGCAACTTCTTGGCATTGTCTTCTGTCCCTGAAGTCTTTAAATAAAAAGTGTGACACTGACTCCTTAAACTTGCAATAATAGAAATTAAAACCTCCGTAATTTATCTCCATCTTCTTATAGACTAAAGTGGGTTGGAGCATGATCAGGTAGTGCCAGATGAAAAGTAAATGCTGATTCTGCCCAAAAATAGACCTTCTTTCATAGTAAAAAAATGTTTAATCTGGAGAAAGAATTGTATCTAGCTGGAAAATGTGTACACAGACGTTTTATAGTCTAAGGTCCTGTGGACAGCTTTTAAATCCATGACCCCCTAAAAATCTTCCAGGCAATTGCCCTAAAGTTGTTCGGGATGCTATGCACTTCATCAGTACTAAACACCAAATTCCACTCCCTCCATATTCCCACTTCTTCTTCATATGAAACTCCTTCCAGGCACACCTTTAATGAGTCCAAGTATGAAGAACACAGTGGAAGGTGTTTGTGTGTGTGTGTGTGTGTGTATATATATATATATATATATATATATATATATATATATGTGTGTGTGTGTGTGTGTGTATATATATATATATATATATATATATATATATATATATATATATATATATATATATATATATATATATAATGCACATATATTAACCAGAGTAGTTTTGATGGTCAAAAGAATGCCTTATACAACTGCAAAGCATCCTTCCTTTAGATTGTTTTCACAAAGAAAGGAGTTCTCTTCTTTTCAAAATATAATCTCTTTGCCTTCCCTGCTTGTAGGAGGTAAAACGCCATGTAATTAACCAAACCTGCACAACATGTCATGCTCATTATATGTTAAATTAGTCTTTGTAGAAATACATGGCGCACGTTCAGTTTCTTAATATGTGAGAATATGTTTGTCTTCCGACTGGGTTAGAAAGCTTAACATTTCAAGAAATGAATATAAAACCACAAATGCTTCTAGATTCTTCCCCATTCCTACCGTCTGGCAAAAGATAATCATTTCATTTACCCAATCTTACCACCTAAATGTAAAACAAGCAACCACCTCTCCCTTCCTGAGCCCAAGGTAGACCTGTCATAATAGGACCACTGTATATCCATCTCTGCATCTTCATCTTAACTTGTTATGGTGCCAGAAAGGGTGAAATATTGTGAAAACTGTATTGAATCGACAACAGAGAATAATAAAATATATAACAGTTTCAACTATTTGCAGACAAACACATTTACTTCCAAGGTGGGGGTGCTTGACCTCTTGATTGAAGAAATTCTTTAAAAAGAATAATGAACACAGGAATCACCCAGTACCTCCTTTGAGACCCCACTTAGTGAAATGCATAAAGATGCCTAAAAAGGAGGTGTCTTTTTACTGCATGGGCATATCAGGGGCTTTTAAAGGTGGATTTCCATCTCACCCCTTGCTTCAATGAAATTAATTGATCATCCCACATCCAACAACAAAGAACCCCACAACCCTTGTATATCACTAACATTAATCATTTATTGTACTAACAAAACTTCATTCTAACTTAGAAATCTGTAAATATTTCCTCATTCATCATTTTGTAGTGTAAATTGATGTAGTATATGAAAGTTGATCTCTATCTTAACTAACTGCAGCTGTAAATGCAAATGAAAGATACCCTCTGTTTTTATTCCCTTATTTAAATAAACAGAATTCAACATGCCCCATTACACATTCTATATCAAGCTACCTGTACATAATGTGAGTATCTCTTTCTCTCTGTGTGTGCATGTATGTATATATGTATATATATGGGAGAGGACAGAGAGAAAAAAAGAAGGAACAGGGAAGGACAAATGTAAAATAAATCTCTTGTGATATAAAATAAATGTGAAGTGCTTATCTCCCCTACTTATAATCTGTTACAACTTCTAAAAAATATCCATACAATGCTCGTCTTTCTTTACTGTTACATATTGACTGAAATCCTGCAGCAAATTAGTGTTGATAAAGAAGTGTTTGGCCTAAACTCATATTAAACTGCTCAACAGTTAGTGCTTATCTTCCATATCGGTATTGCATGTATAACATCTATCTGTCTACAAGGACTAAAGATCTGTAGCATCACTTCTGGACTGTCCTTTCAATAAGTGAAAATACAGCTAAGGAAAGGGTTTCAAAAGTTATGCAACTGATTATATAGTTGATGCTAAACCACAAAGGTCAGGACAGAAGTTCAAATGAACGTCATTCAGCCGTAAAGAATTGCAATGCAGTTACCCATTGTGTCACACAGGCCTTTACATTTACACTTAATCCACTTAAAAAACCCTCTGATATGCCCATGCAGTAAAAGGACACCTCCTTTTTAGGCATCTTCATGCATTTCATTCAGTGGGGTCTGGAAGGAGGCACTTAGATGGCTTAGAGTGCACATCACTTGCTGATCCCTCCTCTAACAAGTTGTAAAATAACTGTAGAAAAAAGAAAAATAGTAACAGCCATGTCCTGCTAATGTAGCTGTGTTACCCCGATACTTACATTGCAGATAAAGGCTTACAGACATAGCCACTTATCTTCTCGCGATACCTCTGCTTAACATGCAAACACTGAACGAAGCATTTAACAGCAGGCGCTGTAAATGAAAATCAGGACAGTTCAGCAGATCCAGCTACTGTAGCCTAGGTATCTTTAAATAGTTGTCATTGCGACTCCTTTGTCCCAAATGTAAATGAGTGTTACCCCATGCTTTAAAGCTCTGTCTTATTTTAAACTATAACAAAGACCACACCAGTTTGCTACCACTCATCACAAACAAATGTTTTCATAAGGGAAATTGCTGTTCATAACAAGGGAAGCATGTAACCAACTACACCATCTCTTCTGATGTTGACAGCCAGTCGCTAGTAATATTATATTCAGAGAACTAGATGTTGGAAACCAGATTCTAGTCATACCAAGTAAACTGAAGACATCTGCAACCCAATATGTAGAGCTCAGGGTAGAGAGAGAAGAAAAAACAACTCTCCAAAGCATGAAGTGTAAAATAAAGAAAAAGAAAAATATACACTCAAGTAGCACATTGACAGTTGTCCAGTGCTTCAGCCTTTAAACATTTTTAAAATAATTTAAAAATCAGCGCCATATGCCAATATGTTAAAAGTTCGATTTAATACTTAAAACAAAAACAGATTAAGTGCTTTCGTCCATACACATCTGGACTTCATCAGAATCATAATAATAATTGCATTCCCACCATTTATACCATCCCAAATAGTGATTAAACAATTATAGACTAGTTGTCATAGTAACCAAGCATTCATAAAGCATGTAACATATGGAACCAGGTTGTTGTGTCTTTCGGCTTTTCTCCGGTCCGCTAATGATTGGCAGTAGATTTTTACGTGCCGAGTTGCCAGCTCTGACGCACAACCTTCAATGAAGGTACGCCCATTCATGCATGTCTCCACACAGAAGACGCTCTAGCTGAGAATCGAACAGGACGACGTCATACTGTGAGGTGACAACGCTACCGCAGCACCACCACAACGGTGTTAACATATGGAGCCAGGTACAGGTTGTACATAATAATTCAACACCTATAGTAGCAGCAAGGGGATTGAAGACCCACCCTTTGGACTTTGTATTGGTCATTGGTTGAAATCAGTGTATCGGGAAGTTTTCCATTTAGTTAAAGATTCATGGAAATTCTTAGGAAGGCTCAAACAGGGATTATGGACTAGAGATTTAATTTTTTTATCTACTGACATAAAGGATTTGATGTTCATCGTGTTTACAGCTTTCGCTGTATATCTCACGTTTATTATGTGTTCAAAGAAGAGATTCTTTGATCACATAATATAGACCCTTCTGGGAGTTCAAGAGAAAGTACAGTTGTGTACACCTACCATAAATGTAGATGTTCATCGTGTTTCACTGTTGCAGTCATGACTGTAGGGTTCTCCCCTGCCGGCAGGCAGCCCTCGGTCGGCCAGAATCCCAAAGTCTACGTCCGGCGTCGGCTGTTCAACCATGCTCCCTGACGTCAGAGCGCCAGGAGTACAAAGCTGACAGCCGACGCCATCTTCTCCAGTCTTTCTTGCCGTGCGGTGATAGCAGTTCGCAGTGCCGGTCAGCTGACTCCTGACGATTTTCTCTGAAACTTCAGTCCGAAGATTTTCTTCTCCACTCAAAGCTAAGTACCCCATTGGGGAAACATTTTTCTTGCTCCACTCTGATGTCAGAAAAAGTTAATAATTGTATTTCATGTGGGAAGCAAATACCTCATAAGGATTTTCATTCTTACTGTATTCCTTGCTTAGGCCCTGACCACGACGTAGCTAGTTGTCGGTTTTGTGCTAGATTCAATCAACGTACAATTAAGCGAAGGTACGATTTTGCTTTTCATTACTTCGGTAGGCGCTTTAACTACAAAATGTCGTCGGATACGGTTCCGGCTACCGGAGTTCACAAACGCCGCAAGGATAAAGACAGGCCTCCGAGGTCCAAATCTGATGATAGCGCACAAGCGAGCCAGCTTCAGGTTCGGCCGTCGTCAGTGAGGCGCTTTTGCAGCCCCTGTCGTCGGCCATTTCAGAACCGATGGCCGAAACGGACTCTCATGAGGAGCCAACCAGGCCTTTAAATATTTCTATTGCAGGACCTTCGGACAATGCTCCTTCGGATGGGTCCGGAGCCGCTGGGCAGGTACCGGCTTCCGAAGGGGTTTTCAGGCCTACTCATCTTCTAATAAAGGCAAAGCCAAAGACAAAGGCAAAGGCTCCTTCTAAATCAAAGACTGCAACACAGGCCTCTTCTGAACCGGCTCCCAAGTCACAGAAACAGTTACTCAAGATGGCGGAGGATTTACTTACTATGATTAGGGGTTCACATCCCCCTCCAGATAAAAGGCCAAGGCAGGATGTATATTATGATTCCTCTGATCAGGCTTCTGTTTCCTCAGTTTCTTCTTCTGACCAGGAATATTCTTTCCCTCCTTATGAGGATTCTGATGCTGAGGAATCCATTCCTTCAGCTTCTCCCCCTGAGGATTTCTCTTTTGGGGAAACTGCATGAAATGAGGGAACATTTCCACTGGGAAGGACAGGAGTATTCGGAATCTAAGAAAAGACTGAGGGATTTTCTTCTTCTTAGCCAACATAGGCCCCTGGCTATTCCTCCTGTTTTGGATATTGTGGATGATGCCTTTTCGGAGGCTAACTTAACCCCTGACTCTTTTTCTCCTGCTCCTGTTAAGCCTGATAGATATTACAGGGTTCCTGATTCCCACCAGTTTTTATACAAGAACCCTTCTGCTGACCCTGAAACCATTTCTCAGGGTCCTAAGGGAGTTAAGGCCGCTTCTGCCAAAAATCCCATTCCTACTGTAAAGGATTCTCGATCCTTGGAAAGATGGGGCAAAAAGGTGTACACTTCTGCTACTTTGTCCATTAGGGCTTTAAACTGTCAGTTTCATATGCTGAAATACCAGCAATTTCTCTTGTCTGTTTTAAAACAAAAGCTTACTTCCATTTCTGCCTGTGCAGATGATAAGGAATTACATGACGTATTGCATGCCACTGAACAAGTTGGGAAGCATGGTTTACACTGTGGATTTGATGCCTTGGAGGCTTCTTGTAGGGCTGCTGCCTCCGGCACAGTCATTAGAAGGCATGCATGGCTAAAGGAACAAAATTTGCCTGAACAAGTAAAGGCTAAATTATTGGATGCTCCTGTTCAGCATAATGTTTTGTTTGGATCAAAAGCTGAAGAGGTGATTAAAAAGATGGAGGATAAGGCGAAATCCATGCAAACAGTTAAAGATTTCTTACAAGTACAGCCACCTAGATTTAGCAGAAATTGGCCTTCGAAAAATTGGTCCTTTCCCACTTCAGACAGGTCTCAGAGGGGTAGATATAGACGCTCCAGAGGAAG
This sequence comes from Protopterus annectens, assembly GCF_019279795.1. NCBI lineage: Eukaryota > Metazoa > Chordata > Ceratodontiformes > Protopteridae > Protopterus > Protopterus annectens. The sequence goes on from NC_056737.1 coordinate 1,064,622,125, forward strand.
GCCTCAAACACAAGCTTCTTATAGACCAAGACAGTGGACTGTTTCCACCACTAGAGGAGGAGAGGACAGGTCACAAACTCAAAGAAAACAAACTCAATGACTCCCTCTGTTGGGCTACAGGAACTTCTTGCCTGGAAGCCCCTCTCGGAGGAAAACTCTCTCTTTTTTATCAAAATTGGACTCAAATAACCCAAGACAAGTGGGTTTTGGATGTGATTTTAAGAGGTTACAAATTCCATTTTCATACCTTGCCAAGGCCAAGCAGATGGCCAGACCTTCCAAAACATCAATGGACGGAGGCCTTAAACCAGGTGGAAGCTCTTTTGGCTATGAATGCCATAGAACTTGTTCCACTTTCACAAATTGGAAATGGTTTTTACTCGAGGCTCTTTCTAGTCCCCAGGAAGCAAAACTCATGGAGACCCATTCTGGATCTGTCGGTCTTGAACACCTTTCTAGAGATTCCAAAATTCAAGATGCTTACTCTACAGCAGCTACTTCCAATGCTGTCCAAAGATGCATGGATGGTAACTTTGGATTTAAAGGAGGCATATTTACACATTCCCATCAGGCAGGATCGCAGAAAATACCTCCGGTTCAAGGCCGGATCGAGGCACTTTCAATTCTCTGCGCTGCCCTTTGGATTGTCTACTGCGCCCAGGGTCTTCACCAAATGCCTGTCTCCAGTAGTAGCTTACTGCAGACTCAAGGGAATTCAAATTTACCCTTATCTGGACGATTGTCTAATTCAGGCAGACAGCAAGGATGTCTTACTCCAGCATCTAGAATTTGTACAGAACCTCCTCAAGTTCCTGGGATTCTCTGTAAACATAAAAAAGTCAAATTTGACACCATCACAACAGATAATTTTTCTGGGTGCTCGTCTAAACACCACAACCCAGATGGCATTTCTGACATCCGAAAAACAATTACAGCTGGCTTCAACTTTCAAAACCTTGGCAACTTTAACTCAACTGTCTGCAAGGAAATTCCTGCCGGCTTTGGGTTGCATGGCCTCCTGCATCCTTCTCGTACCATATGCAAGACTACACATGAGGAAAATACAGTGGTACCTAAAAAGTGTATGGTCTCAGCATTGCCACAGTTTAGACATACTGATCTCCGTCCTTCCTTGCCTTCAAAAGGAATTTCTTTGGTGGTCCAGGGCATGTGCTCTAAACAAAGGGAAACCCTTCCGTCTGCCTCCTGCCACTCAGATTCTAACCACGGACGCCTCGGATTATGCTTGGGGAGCCCATTTTCAGGGCAACTGTCTGCAGGGCCTTTGGACAAAGGATCAGAAGCACCTGCATATCAATTTAAAGGAAATGTTAGCCATTCAGAAAGCTCTATTGGCCTTCAGGAATCTTGTACAACCAGGACAACTACTAATACGGACAGACAACACCACAGTTATGTGGTACATAAACAAGCAGGGGGGATCTCATTCTTACCCCCTTTGCAGACTTGCCATGGATCTATGGAACACAGCTCTTGCTTGCAATCTGGATCTTCAAGCTCAGTTTCTACCAGGGAAACAAAACTTCCTGGCAGACAGTCTGAGCAGAAACCTTTCGGATCCAAACGAGTGGATGCTGGACACCAAAATATTCAGGATGATAACAGCAGTCTGGGGATGTCCTCACATAGACCTCTTTGCATCCCATCTCAATCATCAACTACAGAATTTTTGCACCAGGACTTTCCACAGAGAAGCTTGGAAAGTGGATGCCCTGTCATTCAGTTGGAGGAACCTCTTGGGATATGCCTTTCCGCCTCTTCCTCTTCTTCCATGGGTCTTATTGAAGATAAAACAGGACAAGCCCAAGATGATAATCTTGCTGGCTCCAAATTGGCCTCGGCAGTTTTGGTATCCAACTCTAAAAAACCTATGTCTGGAGCCCCCTTGGGTTTTACCTCAGTCTCCGAACCTTCTGTCCCAACATCAGGGTCAGGTTCTATACTCTCATGTCAGAACTCTCAGCCTGGCGGCCTGGTTAATCCAGGGCCTTTGATTTCTTCTTTGCTACCCAAGCAGGTTATGGATGTCATTTTAGAAGCCAGACGTCCTAGCACTAGAAAATCTTATGCAGGAAAATGGAAAAGATTTTGTTCCTGGATGCAGGCTCAGGATTCTGATCCTCTTCTTCCTAACATTACCTTAATCTTACTTTACTTGACAGATCTCTTACATAAGGGTCTCTCTTTCTCTTCCATTAAGATACATGCCTCTGCTATTTCTGCTCATTATAATACAGACCCTCCCATCTTTTCCCACCAGCTTGTGAGACAGTTTCTCAGAGGAGCTAAGAACTTAAGACCTCCTAGATCTCCTCCCATTCCTGCTTGGGATCTCAACTATGTTTTGGAAAAACTAACCGAGCCTGCTGCCTCTTCTGACATCAAGTTTTTATCTTGGAAGACAGCTATCTTGTTAGCCCTAACCTCTGCCAGGAGAGTTTCAGAGTTACAAGCTCTTATGGCTGTGGAACCTTATATTATTTTTCATCAAGACAGGGTATCTTTGAGGACTAATCCTACCTTCATGCCTAAGGTGGTTTCCAAAGTGGCTTTAAATCAAACTATCCACTTACCAACCTTTTTCCCCACTCCTCAAAATAAAGGGGAAAGGATCTTACATTCCTTGGATGTACACAGACAACTACGTTTTTACCTGGACAGAACCAAGGGCATCAGAAAATCAGAACAATTGTTTGTTTCTTATGCTTCAAGCTCCCAAGGTAAAGCCATTTCAAAACAGACCATTTCTAAATGGATTGCTCATGGAATCAGATTTTGTTATGCACACCATGGAAAGCAAATCCCAGGGAGTATACGGACTCATTCCACCAGAGCTGCCGCCACTTCTGCGGCCTTCCTCAGGGGAGTTCCTACCAAAGACATTTTGGAAGCTGCAACTTGGAGTTCAGTGCATACTTTTTCTAAGCACTACAATCTATCTCTCTACTCTAAGTCTAGGGCAGGCTTTGCCTCTGCAGTCTTGCAGGGCCTTTTAGCCGCCCCTTCTTCTTTATGACCACCTCCCTTTCTTTCAGCTTTGGGATTCTACCCTACAGTCATGACTGCAACAGTGAAACACGATGAACATAGTACAGTTGTGTACACCTACCATAAATGTAGATGTTCAAGTGTCTTCACTGTTGCAGTCTGGGTTTCCCTCCCTCCTGTCCCCTCTTATTTTTACTTTTGTGAAGTTCCTTTTTTCACCATTCTTCTGAGGTGTATTTGCAAAGGTTATGGGACCTTTTTCATTTTGGGACTCCTGACATCTGGGGCAAGAAAAACTGGAGAAGATGGCGTCGGCTGTCAGCTTTGTACTCCTGGCGCTCTGACGTCAGGGAGCATGGTTGAACAGCCGACGCCAGACCCAGACTTTGGGATTCTGGCCGACCGAGGGCTACCTGCCGGCAGGGGAGAACCCTACAGTCATGACTGCAACAGTGAAGACACTCGAACATCTACATTTATGGTAGGTGTACACAACTGTACTTTCTCTTGAACTCACAGAAGGGTCTATATTATGTGATCAAAGAATCTCTTCTTTGAACACATAATAAACGAAAGATATACAGCGAAAGCTGTAAACTGCGAATGGCCACGTCCTCAAATGGCCGTAAAATAAAAAACAAACTTTAAAACACTTATCAAGTGAAGGGCTTTGCCCCCCATGACTAAATATACCAACTCCGAGATTGCTCTACATTGAAGAAAAGGGCATTTCCCGATAACGGCCAACTGGACGTGGTTGTTCGTGGTTTACAGCATTTGCTGTATATGTGTCGATTATTATGTGTTTGAAGAAGAAATTCTTTGATCACATAATATAGACCCTTCCCAAAAAAGAAGGGCTTGAGCACTTTTACAATAGTGTAAGACATTTTACTAAATTCACCAATGATAGTATCAACTTGGTTTTGGATTTAATGACATTGGTTTTGGAAAACAATTACATATTTTTTGAAGGGGAATATTTTAAACAGACCCGGGGAGTTAGTATTGGGGCATCTTGTGCCCCTTTATATGCAAATTTGGTTTTATTAGATTGGGCGATTACAAAGGTATTTACATCTAAATATTTTGGAATGTCCGGTTGTATGCGAGATATTTGGATGATATCTTTATTTTATGGAGTGGGCCCGAGGATGAGATCAATAAGTTCGTTGAATATCTTAACAACTCTTCTATTTTTTTAAGATTTACTTGTAGTTATGATTATAACCAAATACATAATTTAGACACCTTTATTATGCACTGTGATAAACAGTTTAAGTCGTTGATTTATAGGAAACCTACTTTTAGCAACTCTTATCTAGATTTTTCAAGAAGTCGCCCTACGAGTCAAAAAAGAAGTTTAGTAAAGGGTCAGTGTATTTGAGTTGCTAGGATGACCTCAGACATTGTAGATCTTAAAACAGAGCTTGATAAAGTGGTACTTACGTTCTTAAATAGAGGTTATCCCCCACATTTTGTTTATTCGATTCGGAATTATGTTGCGGCCCAATGGGGAATTAAGTATAAGCCCCTTTTGGGTGTGGGGATTGAGAGAACCACAGCAGTGCACTCTGAGAGGAATTTTGAAAAGGCCTTGGTAGTGTAATACAGTCCCCAAGCGGAAGAAATTAAGGAAATTGTTAAAGGGAACTGGAATGTAATAAGAGCTCACCCCCACATTTATAATTTATTGGGTATTGAGCCAATTTTTGTACGTAAAACTGGTAGGAATTTTAAGAACTGGTTTGAGCAGAGACCACAGTTTGGTGAACAGATTGAGAATTCTGTGAATGGAACTAAAAAATGTGGGGTTACTTCCCAGTGCCCCTATATTTTTGAAGGGGGCTCAGTATTGTTGGATAATATTACTCATTTTGTGGTAAAGTTTGTTAAAGGGAACTGTTTAATTAAATGTATGGTATACCTTGCTAAGTGTTCACGATGCCTGTTTTTTTATGTAGGTAAAACGGAGAGGCAACTCCGTAAAAAAAAATTATGAGCATTGTTACAATATAGCAAAGGGTGATGAGAACAATGCTTTATGTAAGCACAAAAAACTGTTCTTCTTATAAAAAGTTTTTATTTGGCATCCTAGACAGGGTTACGTTAGATCCTTGGGAGGGGGGGGTGCTCATAGTGCTGTTTTGCCATCAGTACAAAGCCAAACTGCAAAAAAACTCTATCTAAACCTAAAAGAGTTTATCTGTATCATGTGACAGTCAGCAGTCCAAAAACTACAGTTGCCATCTAGCGTCCGACTATTTCTGCTATAACAACATTAAATATCATTGAGAATGCCACTCAGGTGGAATAGGGGTAATATTTTGGTATGTTTACCTGTCAAACAGAAAGTGAAAATGTCAGTGTGGGAGGCAGATTCCCCATAAAGATCATCATGAGAGGTGTCTCTTCTCTTTGGTTGCTTCTCACGACTATATGCAGTGTTCTGTCTACCAAGCATTTGTCTCTAAGACCCTTTGTTGGTTTAGCTGCTTTTCTGTATATATAGACTTTTCTGTATATGTAGACTAGCTACTTATTCTACTGTATTACTGCCTCTTAAAGCATTTTTCAGTTGTGCACGGTGGTGGTGCTGCGGTAGCGTTGTCGCCTCATAGTAAGACACTGTCCGGTTCGACTCTCAGAGTGTCTTCTGCGTGGAGACATGCGTGAATGGGCATGCCTTCATTGAAGGTTGTGCGTCAGGGCTGACAACTCGGTACGTAAAAATCAACTGCCAATCATTAGCGGACTGGAGTTCCGCTGTGGCGACCCCTAACCGGGATAAAGCCGAAAGTCACAACAACAACTTGCCTTGCTTCATTTAAAAAGTTTTAAATTGCTAATTTTGTAGAGTTTTAATTACATTTACTGTTTAGGGCTACACACTCAAGTGTGTTAGCCTTTTCTATGTTTATTTACTGCATTATTACATTGTTTAACCTGTTTTAACCAAAAACAAAAAAACAAAAAAAAAACAAAAAATACTATCTTGTTTGCTCGTTTCTCGCCTTTCCTAGCTATAGTCCAGATCCCAGGCTTTTCTGGTTTCAAGACTTTATTTTCTGTGTTCAGAACTATCCAGAACTTGCCTGTGGTAGAGGGAAGTCCTACTGCTTACCAGTGGGAGTGGTGAGCTTTGTACTGCCTATCTAACACTAGAGGAGTGGTTTCCAGCTCTGAAATTGTAATTTTATTAGCCATTTTGGGCCAATTACTATCCCTTTCAACTTTCTGGCTTAAAAACACGTGTGTTTGCACGTTTTTCCCATCATGCAGCACCACGGGGCTACAGTTAAACTATTCCAGGTGCCAGAAATTCTGCTCTTCAAAGTTCCCCTTAAAACTAGCTGGTTTCTTAGTAATAGCACTAAAATCTGAACCCCTGTGACTAGCACTTGCTCTAGAACCTGCTGAAAAGCACTAGGAAGCCTTAAACTTATACAAGCACTCAACTCTTCTTGTTAATAAGGAGAAATTAATTATAGGCACTAAGCCTATAATTGCAAACATACTTTACAAAAAAAGCACCTAAACAGGCATGTCCAAGGGTCAGCTTCCGGTGATTTCTCCTGTCCACCTGGTGAATCTGGGCATACTGGGGCAATGTAGCAACTGCCTCATGTACACAGACAACCCTCTCCTCCTACCACCCAACACTACAACCTGCGAGAGATGCACTTACATAGCCAAACTGGAAGCAAAGCTCTCTCCAGCCAAGATTGTGCTAGACAGTCAAGAGGAGAAGGTTAACACCTGCACTACACCTCAAGCAACACATAGCCCTTCAAAACCCACATCAACACCCACACATAGCAGCACTAAACCCACATATGCGGAGGCCCTTAACATTAACCTGCCCAAACAGCAAGGACCTCCGAAGCTGAAACACAAACAAACACCAGTCACAACCAAAGTGACACATAGCTCACAACACCAGTGTGCCACCCAACAACAGCCCCTAAGGCAAGACAACGTACCCAACACTTTAGTCATAGGTGACTCTATAGTCAGGCACACTGATGTCCCACTCACCAGGCTGAAGAAGGAGAAAATTACAATCGGCTGCCTGTCAGGTGCCAGGATCCACCACATAACGCATGCACTCAAGTCACTCCACAACAAGTACAAATACAACTGTCATTGCCCATGTTGGAGTGAATTACTTAAGACGTACCTCCCTGAAATACATGAAAAGAGACATGGAAGAGCTCTCGGATCATGTGGCCCAGGCAGGTATGACCCTAGCCCGGAGTAGCATCCTGCCTTCACCCAGAATGATACCACAGTATAAGGACAAAATGATTGACTTCAACAATTGGCTAAACTTCTGGTGTCATTCAAAGGGGATCCAGTATCTGTCTGCCTGGGATAACATGATCGACAGACCATGATGCTTTGCCAGAGATGGTCTGCACCTGTCACCCCTGGGATTCAGGTTACTGGCTAAAGCTGTTGCCACCCCTATAGTGCCTTTTTTAGGCAAGGTTCAAAGACGAAATCACCACCGTAACAGATACAAGCATGCAAAATCTGAATGTAATACTACTCAATGCTAGAAGTCTAAATCTCAAAATGCACTCTCTCGAGGCACTCCTAAAAATGGAGATCATCAATATCTGTGCAGCAACTGAGACCTGGTTCAAGGCTCCAGAGACCACCCCTACAAAACCAGGCTACAACTCTTACCACACTTTTCGGCCACCAAACCAAGACCGAAACACTAAAGGCGGAGGAGTGTCCATATTCACACCTCCAGGCTAGTTGCCCAACACAATGCATCTGAAATTCTCCAGGTGCAACTAACACTAGGTAAGACTGCAATCCAAATTGTAGCTTGCGGCAGATCCCCCACCATGCCCCAAGATTCTCATTACACCTTTCTAAACATACTGGAAAATATTAAGATACAGCCAAACACCCTAATACTGGGTGATTTCAACTACCCCGCCATTAACTGGGAAAACTACTCTGGTGCCTACACCTTTTCCCAACGGTTCTTGGAATTCATAAATTCCAATGCCCTGGATCAGCTAATCAATTGTCCCCACCAGGGGCTCCAATATCCTAGACCTGGTCATTACCAACATGGGAGATAGATGCTCCACACCAGTGGTCACCCTCTCATTGGTCAGGTCTGACCATAAGCTAATCACCCTTGACATCCACATCCCACCCCCACCCCCCAGTAAGGAAACCTCCATAAAAAACTTCTCTAAAGCCAGCTTCATGCTACTCAAGTCAGAAGTGACAAACTTCATGACACCCATGCAGGCGGGAGCTGAAATTTCGACTGCTGAATCCTACACTAAGGCACTTATGAGCACATTCACTCGTGCATAAATCATGCCATCCCAAATAGAACCAAGACGCTCACCTCCAAAAAAAGGAAGCCAAATCTGGTGGTCCCCTACCATAAACAAACTGTACAACAGAAGGAAGAAACCGTTGCAGAAAAGAGGAAAATCCCAGGATGCAAAAAAGTCCTTTACCAGCTTCAGTAAGAAGCTGAGATCCTCCAAAGCTAGTTACGAAAATAAAATTGCCAAAGCTTCCAAAGACAACCACAAGGCATTCTATAGTTATGTCAAGAATCTAAATGGCAATGCTCAGATCTTCTCTGAGCTACAACGGAATGGCATTAAATATACTGATCTCAAGGATATTGCCAATATCCTGGCAGATCGATTTAGTGCCAACTTTACCCCCCTCTCACCCCCTAAAGGGCCCATCTCAAAACCAAAAGATTGTCAAATTCCGGTAATCACGGCCACACAGGTAGAAACCGCACTCTCCAAAGCTAGGAATACAGCATCCATGGGACCAGATGACATCCTGGGCTGTGTGCTACATGAACTGCAAAATGAACTGGCACCTCTCTTAAGTGTCATGATTAATCATAGCCTCAGCTCAGGCTTCGTGCCCACTGAGTGGCGCACAGCTACACTTACCCCAATCCACAAGGGGAGATCCACCTTGGATCCTGGGAACTAACATCCCATCAGTCTGCCGAGCCTGATCTGCAAGGGCATGGATCGAATTATCATGGAACTTATAAACAAAGACATTGGCAACCTTCAAACACTGGACCTCACCCAGTTTGGTTTGTGAAGGGCTGTTCTTGTCTCCTGAATCTGACTAACTTCTTTGAATCAGTCTCCAGAGCTGTGGACGAGGGTAAGGCGGTCCACACAGCCTATCTGGACCTCGCCAAGGCCTTCAACACCACCCCCCACACTGGAATCATAGATAAACTTACTAAGCTGGGTATAAATCCCTGCGTCACTCGATGGTTGCCAACTGGCTTACCGACAGAATCCAGACTGTAAAAGTAGCTGACTCCAAATCCAGCTCCAGACAAGTGACAAGTGGAGTACCTCAAGGTTCAGTCCTGGGACCGCTCTTGTTTGGCATCTACTTCTCTGAAGTACAGGCCAACACTAAGGGACTCTGACTAACAAAGTTCACAGATGACAGCAAACTGGGAGCCATTATTGAATCCCCAAATGGTGTGGATATTCTACAAAAGGGCCTTACAGAAACAGATGGTTGGTGCAAGAGCCATGGGCTCAAGCGTAATGCCAAGAAATGTATTGTTATCCCCTTTGGGCAAAAACATGTACCCATGAATTACCACATAGGTGGCAGTACACTAAACACCGAAAGTGTGATGAGGACTTAGGGACACAAGTGGACAGTGGTCTCACCTTCGATAACCACATCACCACAACAGTCAGGAAATCCTTCTATGTGGCACACCTCATCACTAAGGGTTTTTCATCCAGAAAAAAGGAGTCATTGTCCCACTGTATTCATCACTCATTAGACCCATTATAGAGTACAGTGCCCTGTTTGGTATGTACCTCACAAGACATCTGCAACAGCTGGAAAGGCCGCAGAAATACCTCACTAAAAGAATGACAGGCCTAAAGCAGATGCTCTATGCTGACTGTCTAAAAAAACTCCAGCTATACTCTGTGGCATATCGTCTACTCAGAGGCAGTCTCTGCTTAACATACAAGGCCATGTCAAACCCTGAGTTGTTGGACATGCTCCACTTAAAGAAATCCCAATCCCTCAGAGCCACACGCTCCAGGGATTTAAACCTTGTCATCACAATGAACAAAACATGCTGGAGGAATAGGTTCCTGACACAGAGACTCCCCAGACTCTGGAATAGATTGCCCATACAATGTCAAGCAGAGTGTCTCTTTGGCCCTCTTCAAAAGGAACCTTGATGATTGGATGGGAGAAAGGAAATTCACCCCGGGGATCACGTCAAGTTGTCCTGCTAGACAGGGATCCAGGGAAGTAAATATTGTGGGAAGAAATATCCAGGGAATTGTTATGGCTAGGCTTGTATAGGCCCTAGCGCCTCCATGGCCCTCTTCAAAAGGAACCTTGACAATTGGATGGTAGATAGGAAATTCACCCCGGGGATCATGTCAGTCACCGTGCTAGACAGGGGTCCAGGGAGGTAAATATTGTGGGAAGAAATATCCAGGGAATTGTTATGGCTAGGCTTGTATAGGCCCTAGGGCCGATAGCCTAGTACCAACCTATGAACCTTTGTAGTCACCTGTCCTCTTTGTTGATTTACCTTGAAAACCAACATCTTAAATTGTTGGAGTAAGTTGCTGTGGCAGAGTCTTCCCATCCCGAAGGTCGGCCACTTGCCAAGAAAAAGGACAGAAAATTCAGGTCTGATTTAGCTGTGGTTCCACCTCCCCAGACATCTCTCTTGAGGCTAGTGAAAGCCTGGAGTATTGTTTGGTTGTTGTCTTGGATTCCTCTGCCACAACCCTGTCAGAGTCTGGCTTGGATCTGACTTCTCTCACATCCTTGGAGGCTTTGCAAATGTACGTTCCGGATGTTAAAGGGGAACTTCAACTGATTGTATCTGAGGAAACGAGGGGCATACCACAAATTCTAGTCCTGGAGGTGATTCTTGTTATGTTGAGTCAATGTTGGCAAGGGTCCAAACGTCTTATGTTATTTCAGGAAGACATTCTTCAAAAGAAAAAACAAGCATATTTCCCCGCAGGTAAGGATCCCCATCGTGAATGGCAAGATTTTACACTGGGTGTTGTTTAATGCTATTAAGGTCTTAAAGCCTCCTCAAGGGGTTTCTGTACCTGCTTCTCCCTGGATCTCTACTCTTCTTAAAAGGCCCAGAGACCAGGAGTTCCCTGATGAGGATTTGGATTCTGAGGAGGAGTCTGACATATTTTTCACAAATTTCTTCTCCCTTGGATTGTGGGTCTGAGGAGGAAGATTGTATCAGTCCAGGCTCTCCCTTAGAATAACTCTCCTTTGGGGATACTGTTTCTGGTAATTTGAGATATTTCAAATGGGACTGTTCTCAGGTTTCTGATATTCAAAAGCAGTATTATGAACTCTTCCAGATGGACTCTCCCAAGCCCTCTGCTGTACCTGTGGTCCTGGCTGTCCTCTCCGATACATTTTCAGCAGCCTCTGTTGCCCCTGATTCCTAACACCCAGCCCCTAAGAAACCTGACAGATTTTACAAGGTGATGATTTATAGGTGTTTACTAGGCTAACGACCACAAGGGACTTTTTAAGCCTAGCCATGCATCCCAAATCACTGACAAGTTCTGATTTCCTTGATAAGTGTAAGCAGGGGATTTAAACATTTACAAGAAAGGGGCCTGTGAGATTAGCTGTTTACAGGCTGCTTGCGTCCATTAAAGACATAGATGCCAGACCAGGGATGAATTTCCTGTTCCCCATCCAGTTGTCCATGTTACAGCTGAATTGGGTTAGGGAGGAACTCTGCTTCACATGGATGGGGAGCCTGTTCCAGAGATGGGGTAGTCTCTGGGAGACATACCTGTCTCTCCAGCAGGTCCTATTTATATCGCAGGCAAGGTTTAAGTCTTTAGAATGGGTAATTCTTGTGCTGTTTGTTTTGTGGATATGCAGGAAGGTCCATCACGCCAGACATAGATCTTTCCTTAAAAGCCTGTATGAGACAGAATACAGGGATAGGGTCTTGAGGTGGTCTGCATAGGACATTTTACTTACGCCCTGTATTCTTTTAAAGAGAAACCTCTGTGGACATTCCAATTGTTGGATATGCCTGGTTAGGTACATACCAAAGGGGCATTGTACTCGGTGATAGGTCTGATGAATGCCAAATACAGTAGAACAATGACTTCCTTCGACTTAGATGCCATACCTTTTTTTTTTTTAAGTTGCGTGGCATAGAATGATTTCCTCACTACTGTAGATACATGGTGGTTAAAGGCTAGATTTCTATCTATGTATGTCCCTAATCTCCTGACTACTGGGTCAACTGCAAGGGGTGTGTTATCAATATGATAGTTACCAGAGATAGAGGACTTTTTGAAGGATGCTATTATGCATTTCTTGGCATTTAGTTTTAGTCCGTGACTCTGACACCAGTTGTTTGTCTGGGTCAGCCTTTCCTGGAGAACATTTGTATAATTGTTGGATTCAGTGACACCTCTTAATTTTCAGTCATCTGCAAATTGAGTCATCCGGAGACCATTGACATTGGCCTTGACTTCAGAGAAGTAAATGCCAAAAAGGAGCAGTCCAAGGACTGAACCCTGAGGGACTCCACTTGTGAATGGCCTCTTTGTAGAGGTGGACTTCCAATTCTAACTTCCTGGGTCCTGTCTGTGAACCAGGTGGCTATCCACCGAGTGACACATGGGTTTATACGTAACCTCTTGAGTTTGACAACAATGCCTCAGTGGGGTATTGCGTCTAATGTCTTGGCCAGGTCAAGGTAGGCAGTGTGAACCATTATGCCCTCACCATAGCTTTGGTGACCTTCTCAAAGAAGTCCACGATTGCAAGTTTTTGTACCGATGTTGTTCTGCGTATCCCTCTGTAATGTCTGTCTCTTCTGACAAACCTTCTAAACTTTTGCCATTCACTAAATTGCTTCCTTCTGATAAGGATGGTAGAGCCATGGAACATCTAGGCAAAAAGGTATATACTGCTCTCACCCTAGTGTTTAAGGCTATTACCAGACTAATATGACCAGGTGTGGTTTACCTCTTCTTTCTCAAGCTTTTCAGCCAATTTCTGGCCTCCCTGATTCAGAATGGAAGGTCTTGGCCCTTTCTTTCCTGAGTTCTGCCTCTTAAGTGGTTTGCCACTCTATTAAAAGTAGTTATGTTGCAGTTGATGCTTTGTGTAGAACTGCTGCATTGGTTCTGTTTTGAGACGTTATTCTTGGCTTCATCTCCATCCCTTACCTGATGATATTAAGGCTAAATTGTTGGATGCTCCTCTGGATAATAAGAACCTCTTTTGTTCTGCTGCTGCTAAGGTTTTTAAGTCTCTCCATGATCAAGACAATGCCTTGCAGGAATTGAAAGATATTTTGTCTTTTCTATCCCTAAATTCCTGAGGAATTATTTTTCCAAATCTGCTTTTGTTCTCAGACAGCCTCACCTTCCTCCTAAAGGTAAAAAGGGTTCTGGGTATGTACCTCCTGCTACGTTTAGATTTCTGCTTCTCAGAAGCCTCCTTTTCAAGACAAACCAGATTTTGTCTGACTGTTTACTTCCATTTTCCCTAGGTCAGGTTCCCTTATCCCTTCGTCTTTCCCTGTCCCTCCCCAGTTGATTAAGGGTCACTCAAGACTCTCGGGTCTTATCTGTCATCCACCAAGGATACTTCATGTTATAGAAATCCCTTCCTTCTTTCTGGGCATCCTTCAGTCTCCTCTGGAACAGCTTAATTTCTTTCCAGAACTGCTTCAGGGCCTTTTGACTCAGGGCACCATTCAAGTTGTGCCCACTGCCCATGAAGAGAAAGGGGTTTATTCCAATATGTTTTTGGTTCCCAGGAAGGAAGACACCTGGAGACCCATTCTAGACCTTTCCCAGTTCAACATCTTTCTAAAGGACCCCTTCTTTTGAATCTTGTCCCTTCAAACTATATTTCTCTGTATCTTCCTTGCATTCTCAGTTCTCCTTTTGCTGTCTCTACTGCCCCAAAGGGTATTCACCAAATGCCTCGCTCCTGTCATTGCTTTTTGCAGGATGAGGGGGGTTCAGATCTTTACTTATCTGGACGAACTAGTCATTCAAGCTTTGTCCTCCGAGGTCCTACTTCAGCACCTCCAACTTGCAGTTTGTCTGTCACAAAGCCTGAGGTTCACCTTACACTTTCAAATAATCAGTGCTGGTTCCTTCTCAAGATCATATTTTTCTTGGTTGCAGGATCTAGACCATTCCTGTATTGGCATCCCTTCATCCACCCAAGGCTTTTTCTCTGATCACCATTTTTCAATCTCTTCTTCCTCTGGCTTCTGTCGCAGCCAGGGAGTTTTTCAGGGTTCTAGGATTCATGGCCTCCACCATTCCTATTTTGCCTCTAGCCAGACTCCATATGAGAAAACTACAGTGGTTCCTCAAGTCAGTGTGGCTTCAGCACTGTCATCCAGTGGAATTCCTAGTTAATTTCCTTCCATATTTCAAACTCAAACTTTAGTAGTGGATTAATCAGCTTTCTGTGAACCCAGAACTTCCTTTTCAACTTTCAGTCCCAGCTCAGGAACTTTTTTGGATGCTTCTGACAGGGGGTGAGGAGCCTCATTTGGTTCCCTCAAGGTCCAGGGTCTCTGGCATCCTCATCAGAGGCCAGATCACATCAACATAAAGGAGATGAGTGCTTCCATTTCACTGTTCAGGCCTTTCATTCCCTCCTTCTTCCAGGGCCTCTCAAAGTCTTTACAGACAGCACCACAGTGATGTGTTATATCAGCAACAAGGGGAGACACAGTCCTTTACTTTTTGCAGGTTTGCTCTGCAGGTCTGGGATGTAGCTGTCCAGTATCAAGTGACTCTTCAAGCTGTTTACATTACTTCAGAGCAAAATACAGTGGCAGACTCCTTGAGCAGGTCCAAGACACAGGCTAATGAATGAGTGCTTAACAGAGATGTGTTTCTGGACATTGTCCATCAGTAGGGTACTCCACAGGTAGCTCTTTTTGCCTCCCCTCTGAACAGGCAACTTGCTCTTTTCTGTGCCAGAGTCCCAAGCCCTCAGGCCTGGAAGGTGGACACACTATCTTTTCCTTGGAAGGGGATCTTTCCCTATGCCTTCCCTCCCGTTCCTCTGATTCTGAGGGTCCTGCTCATGATAAAGTAAGACTCCCCCAAAATCTTGCTGGTGGCTCCCTTTTGATCCAGACAACATTCATTCTCCTTTCCTCTTCACTGAGCCAG
Organism: Protopterus annectens; assembly: GCF_019279795.1. NCBI lineage: Eukaryota > Metazoa > Chordata > Ceratodontiformes > Protopteridae > Protopterus > Protopterus annectens. The sequence goes on from NC_056737.1 coordinate 1,064,637,367, forward strand.
GGGCAGTCACCACAGGTTATCTCAAAAGGTGGACCTTCTCACTCGCGACAAAGGAACTGTGATCCATCTTCACTTGTGAACATTTCAGTTGACGCTGTGGTTGATAGGATTTTGATCCCTTTTAGGCTCTTTTCTGAAAATGTGCTTAAGGTTATGCAGGAAGCCAAGAAACCCACTACCAGGAAATTATATTTGTCCAAATGGAAAAGATTTTCTGTTTGGTGTCTTTCTCGTAACCAGGATCCCTTTTGTGTGACTTGCTCCATGCTGGGTTGGCATATTCTTCAGTTAAAGCTCACCTTTCAGCTGTTTCGGCTTGCTTACCCTTGACTCCTCCTCCTCACGCCTTTAGGTTTGAGGTCAAACAATTTCTTAAAAAGCAACCCTTGTATCAGGCCTCCCAGGAAGCCTATTTCACCTTCCTGGGACCTGAATTTTGTGCTTGAAAATTTGACTCGGGCTCCTTTCAAGCCTGCAGTTCCAACATCCTTGCAACATTGTACATGGAAGACAGTTCTTTTGGCCCTTACTTCAGCTAAAAAAGAGTCACTGAACTCCAGGCTGTTATGGCTGTTCCTCCTTTTTTTTTTTTTTTTTTTCCCACATAGGGACAGGGTGTCTCTTCTTACAAATCCTTCTTTTATGTCCAAGGTGGTTAATGAGTTGTCTCTTAATCCATCTATTAATTTGACCTCCTATTTCCTTTTCTGCAATGTACTAGTGAGAAGGTTCTCCACACCTTGGATTTGCATAGGCAACTGAAATATCATTTGGATAAGACTAAGACCATTTGCAGCTGTAAGCAACATTTTGTTTCCTTTCATCCCAGATCTCTGGGTTTAGCTGTTAGTAAGCAAACAATATCCTTCTGGATCTCCAAAGCCATTTCTTTTTGCTGTCCCTTTCATGGTAAATGTCTTTGTACCTCTGTAAAGGCTCATTCTACTAGAGTTGTTGCCACCTCTGGTGCCTTTTTCATAGAACTGGATACTAATTCCATCTTTGAGGTTGTTACTTGGATTTCTGTCTATACCTTCACTAAGCATTACAAACTGGATGTTGTTTCTAAGGGAAGACTTTGCCAGGTTTATCCTGCATGGGTTTTTTGAGGGCTCTTCTGGGCGTTCCTCCCCAAGTTTCCTGTTGAGCTTTTGTACTCTCCCTTACATTAAGAATATTCCAGCAATAATATGGAAGGACATAGTACAGCTGTTTAAAATCTTACCATAACAGTAGATGTTCTATTCACATTTGCAGTATTCCCTCCCTCCTGCCTCTTCCTTCTGGTCTGTTCTATTTTTCTTGCCCAGGGATTCTTTTCCTTTTCTCCTTCTGGATGCACATGTTCCTCCTGGTTCCTGGGGATATTCTGTTCTTCCTGAGGCTTTTCATTTCTTAGGTATGTACATCTGTATATTACCTTTATGCCTTATGCCTTACGTGGGGAGCAAAAATGTGATGTACGTCTATAAATTCCAAAGGCCTCCGTATATTGGCCATATGTTGGGCTGTCCGTAGCAGGAAATCTCTTATGTTAATTATTGTCCGTATGTTGGGCTATCCTTAGCAGGAGATCTCTTATGTTAAAAATGCTGCAACAGTGAAGAGAAGGACATCTACTGTTATGGTAACTTTATACATAGCTGTACTATCTTCAAACAAAGGCATTCTGTATGGGCATCTCTCTAACTGCAGACAAGTTTTCATGCCCTAATTCTTGTGAAAATGAATAAGGGGCAGACTTCTGTAACTTAGAGCATCTTCCAGCAAAGTAACACCAATAAACGAATTTCCACCATTTCCATTGAATGGTTTCATATTTTATGGTTTTAATCGTTTTACTTTGTTTGTGTCAGTCCGACAATAAACACAGTGGAATACCTGTTCTTCCCTTGGGAATCAGTGCTTGTTTTATCTTCCAGCAAAGTAAATGGTACCGCCACTTCTGGCATTAAAATCCTTAACTGAGTTGGATAAAGAAAACTGCATCACCATTGGGATTGCTTGCCAATTTTAATAGCTGTTAACGAGGCTGCCCTTCTAGCTGCTGTATGGGTTCCCTATTAGATTATCGAAGACGCATCCTTTCGAATGTGTCTTGATCAAACTTGAAAGCAATAAATGGCAAAATATCGAAATGGCATATAAGCGAATTCTTTCCCTGGGAAAGAAATTGCTTGGCCGCCTTTGGTATTTTGCCGTTTTCATCACTGTAGTGTGATCTCGGAGTTGGTATATTTAAGTATGGGGGGTGTGAGGGGGCATGTAATGTTTTAAAGTTTTTTTTTTCTTTTCTTTTTTGGAACAGTGATTTTTTTTTTCCCTGGGAAAAATATCGCTGTTCTGAGTGTTTGGGATTGTAAGCTTTCGCTTACATGGGGTCGATTAATCATCGTTCGCTTTTTTAAGCGTTCGATGATATAATATAGACCCACTGTATGTAATACGTACGTATCACACAGAGCCCTACTTTTGTCTGTTTTGATTATCTTACCAGGAACTCACAGAACTACAACTGTTTTCTCTGTAATAAGAAAAGTTTCATACTGTACCACCATTTGCAAAGGAAATATTGTTCTCGGCTGCAAAGGCAGAAGAACTCTGGTTGCCCAGTCTTATTCTGGTAGCACATCAGGGCAAGCTAGATCCACTTTTTTATCTTCTGTGTTATAAAACCAAATGAATCCTTGCCTTGAATTTTTCAGGAATGCATGTAAATCTTCTGCAAATTCCGTCCTCTGAGTCTACTACCTTATTCTCCATGTGTTCTAGCTTTATCTAGGTCAGCTCAAGTCATCTTTTTAATGTTACTTAAATCTGTGTCCTTGTCAGCGAAGTGGTTGGAATGAGTTTGATATCTCTTATTCTTTCCAGGAATATCTTAAAAGGGCAGATAATAAAGTTGAATTGATTTTTTTTTGGACTTTGACATTATTTGGTCATGTCCAGTGCGTTTTTGTCCGTCATGCCTAAGGTAAAATCAGTAAGCATCTTATTCAGATGTTGCTAACTTGTAGAATTTGCCATCACATTTGTAGAATTATTTAGGTTTTCCTTTTTTTCTGGATATCAATTGACTTGTTCATCAAACACAGGCTTAAATGCCTGTCAACAAAGTCCAAAGAACAATCAGGGAATATTTGAAAATTTCCCCTTAGTCCTCTCCCCAAAGGAATGTACTTCTTGGGATATGGAGATCTTAATCTACTGTCTTCATTCAGCCTCCATATTACTGGACGTTTGCTTCTTAGTACCTGTAAGAGTATGCTATTGTCTTAGTCAACACATCCATCAGTTAAGCAACAATACAGCTATGTCTACGATACAGATCTGTTCTACTTACATCTGCCTTTTCTGTAATGTTGGCTGGCTTGGTTAACCCTGATCCTGCACATTAACTTACAAAAAAAAAAAAATTCCTGTGCAGTATAACTATTTAGACAAATTTGGTCTGAAGTTATTGTTAGGTTAGAGTTAAGCAATCGGAAGAGGAAATTATTTGGTTTCTTTTTTCAGTTGTTTGGATTTCAGAGTTTTTATTGTTTAGAAGTTGCAGGAAATGATTCACTGTGTTTTTTGAAAGTTGTGTACTGTACTATAGTGTTGTATAGTCACACGTATACATATATTTATGTGTGTCTATCTAATATGCATTTGCTTGTGTATCTGTCTGTATATATGATGCATGGCAGAATTTATATCTGTTATATATTAAATGTTTTTCATAATGCTGTGCCATAGGAATGCACAGTTTGGAAGTAGTTATTGGTTATTACAGGTATTTTCTGTATTGTGAGAGACTGAGTTACACACCAGGATTGAAATATTGCTGACACAGTCTGTAATTGAAATTCAGTCTTGATTAGATTTTTTTCAAAAAACATAAAAACACTGGTGATTATTTTATGATTTACTGTGGAAGACATTCTCATGAGAACAAGATTACTGATGTTCCTTTTGATTTTATGTTTATGCTTGCTAAATTTTCAGAGCCCTTGGAAGGACAGAAGACTGTGCAGTAAGTGTTACTGTTTTATATTTAGTTTATTTTTTTAATCGATGATGGATCTGTTACAGCCATGTAATGCTGCACTCTTTGCTAGGTATTAGTAATTACACAATGTTTGGCTAGGGTCAAGTATATCCTAGGCATGCTTTGAGGTGGGAATTGCCTGATGCAGAAGGTCGTAAGGTCTGCTTGATGTTGTGCTTCTCTGGTGATGCACAATTTGATAATATCACCAGATATTTGTGTGACATTTCAGCTGGATCAAAGAAATTGCATCTGATGTCTTTTCTGTCCATTCTTCTCTGATGGGCCTTCAGACCTGACATTGTATCAGACTTATTCCACTTTAGAGACTTAGGATTCAGAGCTCAGGCTTCTCCTCTTACCAATAATCCCCCTCCAAACCCCAACATTACCTTAAATCTCATTTGCTGCTCTTAGCATTCTGATGTATTTTCTTTGGCTCAGGTTCTGAGATAAGTTAACCATTGTTTAATTATTCTACTGTGCTGTTTCTGCCATTTGTTGGCTTTCTTTGTTTTATTGACTTTTCTTGTGATTCCTCCTTTTCCTAACAAAAGGGAATAAATGTTAAGTTAAAAAAGTGAAGTTTTAAAAATTAGTAGGTACTTTTGTCTTTATGGCTACTACAGCCTTTCCTCCACCTTTGTACTTCATTATAATTCTTTCTAGTACCTCGTTACTATTGTCAGTGTTTTTTCCCTGTTGGTGTATTCTTTATAGTTGTTCGAGTGTTTAATTTTTTTATTTGCTAGTTCGTAATGGCTGATAAGCCAACAGGTTTTAAAAAATGTGTTTCTTGTGGCCATAAGATGCTATATTCTGACTCACACTAATGTGTATATTGCTTGGGGCAAGTCATTTAGACTAATATTGTGACATCTGGGCCTGTCAGAAACAGGCAAAACCTGGAATTCGTTGCCAAACTATATAACCCTACAATCCTCCAAAAGTCTCTTAAAAAAAAAAAAAAACCTCAAACAGTAACTCAAACTGAATTGGCTATGCCCATGTACCAACCCTGATTAAGTTATAAACTGAAAGCATATTCTGTAATTATCATAACTTGTAACTATGTCACCAAGCTCTGCTTTCAATCTGATGTCTCTTACTTTTAATTGTGTCTGTCCATGAGAATTGTGAGGCCCTACTAGGGAACACTACTAAGCCATTGTATATTTATTTATTTATTTATTTTATTTATTCCAGTTTGATGACCGGGGAGGTCCACTGGGCCTGGGGAGCCCATTTTCAGTGGAGGCCCAGGGAGAAAAGCTCTATAAAAGTTACAAAAATACAATAATAATTAACAAAGAAATTAAGGATTACAAAAGGTAGCATTCAAAAGTAGAAAATAGAAAACATATTTACAATTCAGTACACTGGGCTAAGTGAGCCTACATTCTGTGGAGGCTTGGGGAGAAAATAACATAGTACAAAGTTTAATTACATGAATACATTTGGAGGGAGCTTGGGCAGTCGAGCTCCGTATTTAAAGTTTAAATAGCATGCTTAATAATATAGGAAGTTAGGAATGCAAGCAACAGGAGGCATTTGCAGGAGTGAGAAACAAATAACTGTAAAGATTCAGGAGTAGACAGGAGTATAGTATCCTGGCAGGATTTTGTAGAATGGTTACAATAACAAATTGAAGTGAGGCTAGGAAGGTATAGAGGTTAATCAGGGGAGAAAGGAGAGGAGAGCTTGAGAAGAATGGGGGGAAGAGTACAATTGCATTTCCTGTTAAGATAAAGATAGGAATGAAGTTGAGTTTTGAAGTTTTTAAGGTTGTCACAGGTCCTCCGTGTGGAGGGAAGAGCATTCCATTTTTTAGCTAGGGAATAAGATAGCAGACGCTGGCCAGCAGGGTGCTTGGGTTTATGGATGGTGATCAAGTTTTGGTGGGTAGATCTAAGGGGTCTGAGTGGGTTGTAAGGTTGCAGAATGTTGGAGAGTGCAGGGCACTTAGAAGGTTGGAAGAATATTTTGTGAGCAGTGGTGATTTGGTGAAGGAGTAGTAGATTGGGGAGTTCAAGCCAGTTTAATGACTGTAAGGAGGTGCAGTGATGAGTGGAGGATTTGGCATTAGTGGCGAATCTGGCTATTTTATTGTAACATACCTCCAATTTGGAGGTGAGAGTGGAAGATAGGTTAGTGAGGAGAGGAGCTCCATACAGAAGAGGGGGAAGTAGATAGGTTGTGGCGAGAGTTTGTCTAGAGGAAGGTAAGAGGAAGTGATTGCTTCTGTAAAGAAGGCCTAGTTTTATATGTGTTTTCTTGATATTTTGCTGGATGTGATTTTTGAAGTTAAGGTGTTCGTAAATGGTTACACCAAGAAGTTTGGTGGAGGGTACGACTTCGATGATTGAGTTGTTATGGCTGGTGATTTGGAATGAGTTTTTGTCTATAGGGAGGGATTTAGAGGGAGAGAACAGAAGGATCTTAGTTTTGTTGGCATTTAGTGAGAGGTGGTTTTGTAGCATCCAATTTTCGGTGGTAGAGAAAGCAGTTTGGGTTAGAAATTGGAGATCTTTTAGGTTGGATGCATGGCAGATTAAAGTGGAATCATCAGTGTATTGTACAATTTTGGTATTAGGTATGGCTTTGTGGAAGTTATTGATAAATATATTAAATAACAATGGGCCAAGAATTGAGCCTTGGGGAACCCCAGTAGGGGTTGGGAGGAAAGAGGAGGTGGCCTGGCCCCACTTCACAGCTTGGAACCTATCAGAGAGGTAGCTTGAGAACCAAGAAAGAGTTTTATGGGAGATGTTGAGGTTAGACAGATGGTTTAGTAGGTGACTATGGGAGATGGTGTCAAAGGCTTTAGATAAGTCTAGTAGAACACAGGATACCATGTTACCACAGTTGCGAGCTGAATTAACAGAATGTAGGAATGAGAGTAGGGCAGAGTTGGTACTGTGTCCTGGACGGAAGCCGTGTTGGGTAGGGGAGAGTAGTCGGTGCTTGGTAAGGAATGGTAAGAGTTGCAGGTGGATACATTTTTCGAGAATTTTGGAGATAGGGGAGAGGATGGCTATGGGACGGAAATTGGAGGTGCTGCAATTTTTGCCACCCTTGTGGAGTGGAAGAGTAAAAGCAGACTGCCATAGTTTGGGGACATAGGATTCAAGTAATGCTCTATTGATTAGTATGCTGATAGGGTGGGCAACACTGTCTGAGGCTATTTTTAGGAAGAAGGAAGGAATGTTGTCAGGGGCATTGGAGCATGGTTTTAGTTTAGCTAAGAGTTTTTTTATTAGGTTGATGGAGATAGGTTTGAGTACAAAAGTGGGTGGGGAGGAGGGAGGGGAGGTTTGGGCAGTAGGAGATGGAGGGTTATTATTGGTAAAGGTCTTGGTTAGATCAGCAATAGATGAGGTAAAGAAGGTATTAAACATAGATGCGATTTCAAGGTCAGATTTACTGGAGTCAGGACAAGGGTTGCTTTTGGTACCAGGTTTTAGGAGGGAGTTTATGGAGTTCCAGAACTGTTTGGGGTTTTTTGTGTGATTTGCTTGTAGATTGAAGTAGTAGGACTTTTTGTCACTTTGTTTTTATAATTGTTAACTTCTGTGTAATCTATGTAATTTTGTCTATGTGGAGCTTTTCTCCCCGGGCCTCCGCTGAAAATGGACATGTGTCTAGTCGGACTATCCTGGTAAACAAATGTAAATAAATAAATAAAATCAGTACCACTTTTGGCCAATGGGCAGTGGTGGAATGCTGCAACAAACAGGTTTTTAAGGGTCTCATTCCTCAAGATACTACTACATCTGCTTCTGGAGTGTACCCATCTAGGAAGAAGCCCTTGAACAATTCTAAAGGGAGCAAGGATGAGAAACCTAAAGAAAAATATAAGGAGACAAGGAAGTGATCCCCTGCTCAATCTCCTCTAATGGCTTCTACTTCAGCTCCATCAGCAAAAATTTCTTAAGACTTCAGATCTGGCTGCTACTTCTTATCTGTCTCTTGCCTCATCTAGGACTCCCTCCTGTAGGGAGCCAAGGTTCTCTCCAAAGCCTGCTTCTCTCCTATTGCATTCTCGTTTCATAGGTTCATAGGTGTGTACTAGGCTAATGGCCCTGGAGCCTTTATTTTATTTTTTATTTAACATTTGTTACTCGGGAAAGTCCGACTTGGAACCAGCCAGTTTACAGCAGAGGCCTGGGGAGAAATGCTCCAGATGTATGTCTTTGTAATGTGGGAGGAAACTGGAGCACCCGGAGAAAACCCACACGAACGCAGGGAGGACATACAGACTCTGCCCAGAAGACACCCCAGCTGAGACTTGAACCAGAGAACCTGTTGCTGTGAGGCAACAGCGGCTACCACTGCACCATCCAAGCCTTTACAAGCCTAGCCCAAAATAATTGCCTAGGCACCGTGCCACCTGATGTTAGTTCACAGTGCCCCTATCCAGTAGGGCAACTAGAATGATCCCTGGACTGAACTTTCTGTTACTCATCCACTCATCAAGATTTCTGTTGAAGAGGGCCAGCGAGGTGCTCTGCTTGACATGAATGGGAAGCTTATTCCAGAGTAAGGGCAGTCTTTGGGAGAGGAACCTATCCCTCCAGTATGTTCTGTTAATTGTGGTAATGAAGTTATGATTGCTGGAGTGTGTGGCACGGGGGACTGGGATTTCTTTAGGTGTAGCATTTCAAGTAGGGCTGGGTCAGACATGGCTTTGTAAGTCAAGCAAAGATCACCTCTAAGTAGATGATAAGAGACTGAGAACAGCTGAAGTTTCTTGAGTCTGTCCATGTAGGACATGTGTGTAAGGCCTAGGATCCTTTTTGTGAGGTACTTTTGTGGCCTCTCCAGCTATTGTAGGTGCCTGGTCAAGTGTATGCCAAACGGGGTGTTATATTCGATGACTGGTCTAATGAGGGATGAGTAGAGAGGGATGCTGACCTCTTTCTTCCTGGATGCGAAACCTTTGGTTATAAGATGTGCCACGTAGAAGGACTTTCTGACCATAGTGGCATTGTGGTGGTTGAAGGTGAGGTGGCTGTCAACCTGGGTGCCCAGATCTCTTATGGCCCCTTCAGTGTTCAGTGGGCTCCCATTAATGTGGTAATTCATGGGAACTGAGTTTTTTCCAGAGGGGATGATAACGCTTTTTTTGGCATTAAGTTTCAGGCCATGGTTCCGACACCAGTCATTGGTCTCAGAGAGGCCCTTTTGTAGGATGTCTGTATCACTTGGGGAGTTGATAATGACTCCTAGCTTGGAGTCAGCGAACTTGGTCAACCAGAGTCCTTCTGTGTTGACCTGGACTTCTTAGAAGTAGATCCCAAACAGGAGAGGGCTCAGGACCAAGCCCTGTGGGACTCCACTCATGACTGGTCGACAGTCTGCCTTGGAATCCACACCTTTCACTCTATGGGTCCTGTCTGTGAGACAATTTACAACCCACCTAGTGATGTAAGGGTTGATGCCTAGTTTGGTGAGTTTATCAATGATACTTGAATGGGGAATGGTATCAAAGGCCTTGGCCAGGTCGAGGTAGGCTGTATGCACTGCCTTATCCTCATCCACAGCCTTGGTGACTGCCTCAAATAAGTCAACCAGGTTAAGCTGGCAGGATCTCCCCTTGACAAAGCCAAACTGTGTGGATTCAAGAGTTTGGAGATTGCCTATATCTTTGTTAAGCAGGTCCATGATGATGCACTTCATAGCTTTGCATACCAGACTCATCAGGCTAATGGGGCGGTAGTTACCGGGGTCTGTAGTTTCTCCCCCTTTATGGAGCGGGATGACTGTAGCAGTGCAGCATTCATTAGGGACATAGCCTAAGGTAAGGCTGTGATTGAAAGGGGCACACAGATGTGGTGCCAGTTCATTTTGTAGCTCATGTAGGATGCAGCTAGGGATATTATCAGGTCCCATGGAAGCTGTATTCTTGGCTTTGGACAATGCAGCTTTTACCTGTTCCACAGAAGTGGTGGGTACCAGGCTTTCTTCTGGTACTGTGATAGGGCCCTTTGGGGGGGGGGGCTGAATCTGTCGGTCAGTATGTTGGCTATATCTTTTGACTCCGTATAGGAGGTGCCATTGTGCAATAACTCGGAGCAAATCTGGGTATTGCCTTGGAGGTTTTTGATATAGCTATAGAAGGGTTTGTGGTTGTTTTTGGTGTCAGATGCAATTCTGCCCTCTTCGCTGGCTTTAGAGGATTTGATAAGGGATCTCAGCTTTCTGTTGAGACTGATAAGTGAGGTTTTCCAGTGTTGTGACTTCATTTTTTTCTGCAACAGTTTCTTCCTTCTGTTGTAGAGTTTATTGATGGCTGGATACCACCAGATTGGCTTCCTTTTTATGGAGCTGTGTGTCTCAGTTCTTTTTGGTATGGCAAGGTCCATGCATTTGTGTACATGCTCGTACAGTGCATTGGTGTATGATTCTGCAGTCATGCAGCTATTTTCATTAGCATGGGTGCCGACAAGTTAACCACCTCTGTTTTAGGAACCCAAAGTCAGCTTTAGAGAAGTTTTTCAGGGTGGTCACCTTAGCGGGGGGTGTAGATGAGATGGAGATCTCCATGGTGATCATTTTGTGGTCATATTTAACCAGGGAGGAATTGACTATAGGTGTGAAGCAATAGTCTCCCATGTTGGTGATAACCAAATCAAGGATGTTGCTTTCTCTAGTGGGGGTCAGAATGAGCTGGTCCAGGGCATTGGAATTGATAAATTCTAGAAAGCATCGGGCCTGTATATTGATACTTGAATAGTTTTCCCAGTTGATGAAAGGGTAGTTGAAGTCACCCAGTATGAGAGTATTGGGTTGGACCTTGATAGATTCAAGGGTGCTTGGGAACCTGGAGTGAGTGTCTAGGGACATGTTTGGGGTTCTGTAGCAGGCTATGACTTATATTGCCGTATTACCCAGTGTTTGTTGTACCTGTATTATCTTGGATGCATTATGCTGGGCTGCCAGTCTAGAGCTGTGCAATCCTTTAAGAATATGGAGACACCACCACTTTCGGAGCTTCCGGCCATATTGTGGGGCCAAAAGGTAGGAAATGAGTTGTAGCCTGGGAGCACAGGGGTGCTTTCTGCCTCTTTATACCAGGTCTCCATTACAGCACAGATGTTGACATTCTCCATTTTGAGTAGAGCATCGAGCGAGTGCATCTTGAGATTTAGACTCATAGCACTGAGCAACATGACCCTCAGACTGCATTTATTTTTAGCTGTTATGGTGGAATTTTGGTTTTTGGAACACTGCCTGAAAAGGTACTATAGGGCTGGCAAGAGCCTTAGCCCAGTACCTGGAATCCCAGGGGTGACAGATGCCAAAGCAAAGCATCGAGGTCTGTTGATCATGTCGTCCCATGCAGACAGATACTGGATCCCCTTAGAATGACACCAGAAGCTAAGCCAATTGTTGAAATCAGTCATTTTCTGCTCATACTAAATATTTTTTGTATTTTGTATTACTTTATAGCCTTTTTATATTTTGAATACTGTGGTTTGTTTTCTTTACCTTGTGTTTTACTTGTGTTCTGCTTTAACAGCATATTAAAACTTCAAAAGAGACCACAGCTCTGTCTCTTCTGAGTCGGGCAGAAATGTTTTCCTGCCTTCCCATCCAGTTACAGTTGTCTTGTTAAATACCACTGTCTTTCTAGTTGCCTGCCTCTTATGTTAATCTGACCATATATCTAATTTCCTCTCTACTTTCACTGGCTTGTGTGAGTAATCACAAAAATCATCATTTTTGAAATCCCTCCCCTTCAACTATTTAAATTTATTGGCCATCCTACTGTATTCCATAGTACCAGAATACAAAAGTGATCACCCCTTTCAATCCATCTTGCTGTTTTAAAAATAGTAACTCTCCACTAAACCTTAACTTTTTAAACAGGTAAAACTTAAGTTACCTACTTTCACAACTTCTGTAGTGCACACTGCATTGTGCATTTTTTTTCATCTTACTTTTAAGCATCCCTGTGACTAGCACTTTCTCTAATACCTGCTGGAAAGCACTAGGAAGCCTTAAACTGATACAACCACTCAACTCTCCTTGTTATTAAGGAGAAATGAATAGTAGGCACTAAACAGCCTATAATTGCAAAGTACCTTGCTAAGGTAAGGGAAAACAGCTCCTATACTTTACAAAAAAAAATAAATAAATAAATAAAAAAGCACCAAACCAGGCATGTCCAAGGGTCAGCTTCTGGTGATTTCTCCTGTCCACCTGTTGAATCTGGGCATACTGGGGCAATGCAGCAATTGCCTCATGTAGACAGACAACCCTCTCCTCCTACCACCCAACGCTACAACCTGTGAGAGATGCACTTACATAGCCAAAATGGAAGCAAAGCTCTCTCCACCCAAGATTGTGCTAGACAGTCAAGAGGAGGAGGTTAACGCCCACACTACACCTCAAGCAACCCATAGCCCTTCTAAACCAACACCAACACCCACATATAACAACAATAAATCCACATATGCAGAGGCCCTTAACTGTAACCTGCCCAAGCAACACGGACCTCTGAAGCTGAAACGCAAACAAACATCACTCACAACCAAAGTGTCACATAGTTCACAACACCAGTGTACCACCCAGCAACAGCCCCTAAGGCAAGACACTGTACCTAACACTTTAGTCATCGGTGACTCTATAGTCAGGCACACTGATGTCCCACTCACCAGGTTGAACAAGGAAAAAATTACAGTCAGCTGCCTGTCAGGATCCACCACATAACGCATGCACTCAAGTCACTCCACAAGTACAAATATGACTCTGTCATTGTCCACGTTGGAGTGAATGACTTGAGATGTACCTCCCTGGACTATATGAAAAGAGACATGGAAAAGTTCTCGGATCATGTGGCCCAGGCAGGTATGACCCTAGCCCTAAGTAGCATCCTGCCTTCGTTCAGAATGATACCACAATATAAGGACAATATGATTGACTTCAACAATTGGCTAAGCTTCTGGTGTCATTCAAAGGGGATCCAGTATCTGTCTGCCTGGGACGACATGATCGACAGACCACAATGCTTTGCCAGAGATGGTCTGCACCTGTCGCCCCTGGGATTTAGGTTACTGGCTAAAGTTCTTCCCACCCCATATAGTGCCTTTTTTAGGCAAAGTTCAAAGGACAAATCCACCACCGTAACAGGTACAAGCATGCAAAATCTGAAGGTAATCCTACTCAATGCTAGAAGTCTAAACCTCAAAATGCACTCTCTCAAGACACTTCTAAAAATGGATAATATCGATATCTGTGCAGTAACTGAGACCTGGTTCAAGGCTCCAGAGAGCACCCCTGCAATACCAGGCTACAACTCTTACCACACTTTTTGGCCACCAAACCAGGACCGAAACAGTAAAGGTGGAGGAGTGTCAATATTCACCAAGGATATTCACACCACCAGGCTAGTTGCCCAACACAATGCGTCTGAAACACTAGGTAAGACTGCAATCCAAATTGTAGCTTGCTACAGATCCCCCAACATACCCCAAGATTCTCACTACACCTTTCTAAACATACTGGAAAATATTAAGATAGAACCAAACACCCTAATACTGGGTGATTTTAACTACCCTGCCATTAACTGGGAAAACTACTCATGTACCAACACCTTTGCCCAACGGTTCTTGGAATTCATAAATTCCAACGCTTTGGATCAACTAATCCATAGTCCCACCACGGGTTCCAATATCCTAGACCTAGTCATTACCAACACGGGAAATCGATGCTCCAAATCTATGGTCACCCCCTCGTTAGTCAGGTCTGACCATAAGCTAATCACCCTTAACATCCACATCCCACCCCCACCTCCCAGTAAGGAAACCTCCATAAAAAACTTCTCCAAAGCCAACTTCATGCTACTCAAGTCAGAAGTGACAAATTTCATGACACCCATGCAGACAGGAACTGAAAGTTCAACTGCTGAATCCTACACTAAGGCACTGTACAAGCACATCCACTCATGCATGAATCGTGCCATCCCAAATAGAACCAAGATGCTCTCATCCAAAAAAAGGAAGCCAATCTGGTGGTCCCCTGCCATAAACAAACTTTACAACAATAGGAAGAAACTGTTGCAGAAAAGATGAAAATCCCAGGATGCAAAAAAACTCCCTTACCAGCCTCAGTAAGAAGCTGAGATCCCTCATAATATCCTCCAAAGCTAGTTATGAAAATAAAATTGCCAAAGATTCCAAAGACATCCACAAGGCATTCTATAACTATGTCAAGAATCTAAATGGCAATGCTCAGATCTGCTCTGAGCTAAAACAGAATGGCATTAAATATACATATCCCAAGGATATTGCCAATATCCTGGCAGATCGATTCAGTGCCAACTTCACACCCCTGTCACCCCCTAAATGGCCCATCTCAATACCGTAAGATTGCCAAATTGCGGTAATAATGGCCACACAGGTAAAAAACGCACTCTCCAAAGCTAAGAATACAGCATCCATGGGACCAGATGACATCCCGGGCTGTGTACTACATGAACTGGCACCTCACCTAAGTGTCATGTTTAGTCATAGCCTCACCTCAAATTTCGTGCCCACTGAGTGGTGCAGAGCTGCAGTTATCCCACTCTACAAACGGGGATCTACCTTGGATCCCAGAAACTACCGTCCCATTAGTCAGACGAGCCTTATCTGCAAGGCCATGGAGCGTATTATCATGGAACTTATAAACAAAGACATTGGCAACCTTCAAACACTGGACCCCACCCAGTTTGGGTTTGTGAAGGGCCGATCTTGTCTCCTGAACCTGATTGACTTCTTCGAATCAGTCTCCAGAGCCATGGACAAGGGTAAGGTGGTCCACACAGCCTATCTATACCTTGCCAAGGCCCTTGACACCATCCCCCACTCTGGAATCATAGATAAACTTACTAAGCTGGGAATTAATCCCTACGTCACCCAATGGGTTGCTAACTGGCTTACTGATACAACCCACACTGTAAAAGTAGCCGACTCCAAATCCAGCTCCAGACAAGTAACAAGTGGAGTACCTCAGGGTTCTGTCCTGGGATAGCTCTTGTTTGGCATCTACTTCTCTGAAGTACAGGCCAACACTTAAGGGACTCTGGCTAACAAAGTTCGCAGATGACTGCAAACTGGGAGCCATTATTGAATCCCCAAATGATGTGGATACTCTACAAAAGGGCCTTACAGAAACAGATGCTTGGTGCCAGAGCTATGGGCTCAAGCTCAATGCCAAGAAATGTATAGTTATCCCCTTTGGGAAAAAACATGTACCCGTGAAATACCATATAGGTGGCAGTACACTAAACACCGAAAGTGTGATAAGAGACTTAGGGACACAGGTGGACAGTGGTCTCACCTTCGATAACCACATTGCCACAACAGTCAGGAAATCCTTCTATGTGGCACACCTCATCACTAAGGGCTTTTCATCCAGAAAAAAGGTGGTCATTGTCCCACTGTACTCCTCCCTCATTAGACCCATTATAGCATACAACGCCCCGTTTGGTATGTACCTCTCAAGACATCTGCAACAACAGGAAAGGCCGCAAAAATACCTCACTAAAAGAATCACAGGCCTAAAGCAGATGCCCTACGCTGACCGCCTTAAAAAACTCCAACTATACTCTGTCGCATATCGTCTACTCAGAGATAATCTCTGCTTAACATACAAGGCCATGTCAAACCTAGAGCTGTTGGACATGCTACACATAAAGAAATCCCAATCCCTCAGAGTCACATGCTCCAGGGATCTAAACCTTGTCATCACAATAAACAAAACATGCTGGAGGGATAGGTTCCTGACCCAGAGACTCCCCAGACTCTGGAATAGATTGCCCATACAATGTCAAGCAGAGTGTCTCTTTGGCCCTCTTCAAAAGGAACCTTGATGATTGGATGGGAGAAAGGAAATTCACCCCGGGGATCACGTCAAGTTGTCCTGCTAGACAGGGATCCAGGGAAGTAAATAGGGTGGGAAGAAATAGCCAGGGAATTGTTATGGCTAGGCTTGTATAGGCCCTAGAGCTGATAGCCTAGTACCAACATATGAACCTATACTGTTTTATCATTCTGGGTGACAGTAGAATACTGCTCAGGGCTAGGGTCATACCTGCTTGGGCCACATAATCCGAGAGTTCCATCACATGTCTTTTCATGTAGTCTAGGGAGGTACGTCTCAGGTCATTCACACCTACATGGACACTTACTGAGTCATAACAAGAAGCAAAAATCCACACCAAACAGGAACCCCAGTAACACCAACGAGTAAGTATCCAAAAACACTGACTGAGGTATGGCTCCAGTTCAAAGAAAAAGGTAAAAAAGCAATGAAAAATTCTTCAGTAGCAGTACTGGTTTATTACAAAGAGACACAAGCGCTTTCACCAATGCTTCATCAAGTGTACTCAATCAGATAATAACCACACCTTATATAGTAAAATCTATTGACATCACATAGCATGCAGTATAGTATTTAAAAAGACACACATATAAAAACACGTGTTAAAAACATATCAATATACATGAAGTGTATAATATAAAATATAAATACATATGTATGTTCACAAAAATATTGTAAGATACATAAAATAAAAATAATAATAAAAACACCTCATCTCTTCAGACCCCTTTTTAAAAGAACTGGTCTGATAGGTAGACTTTCATTTAACCCATGTCCAAAATTGGCCCTTAGCATAACAATCCATCTAGCCTCTATCTCCTCAGTTCTTAATCTAACATCACCCCCTCTGATATTCTCAGATGTTGTGGAAAGAACCTGAAATTTAAAAATGTGATTGTTACCTGTTCTACTGACATGTTTGGCTAGGGCATTAAAAATAGTACCCTTTTTAATATGATAGACATGCTCTTTTATCCTTTCCCTCAGGGCTCGGTCAGTCTTACCTACATAGAAACAACTGCAGGTTTCGCAGACTGCCAGGTATACCACGTGCATAGTACTGCAGGTGCACAATACTCTGATATCAAAAGTTCTACCTGTATCTGGATGTTTAAAAAACTTGCTTTCATTTATATAAACACATTGAGCACATTTGCCACAGGGCTCTGTGCCATTCTTATCATTCTTTGTAGAACTGGACCTGGGGGTGCATAATCTCCTTTTCAAATTTCTATAATTCCTAAATGTAAATTGTGGTCTCAAGCCTACTACCTCTGCTATTTCAGGGTCTGATGTTCTGCTTCAAATGGTTTGCAAGCATAGAACTTTTGATATCAGCGTATTGTCCACCTGCAGTACTATGCATGTGGTATACCTGGCAGTCTGCGAAACCTGCAGTTGTTTCTATGTAGGTAAGACTGACCGAGCCCTGAGGGAAAGGATAAAAGAGCATGTCTATCATATTAAAAAAGGTACTATTTTTAATGCTCTAGCCAAACATGTCAGTAGAACAGGTAACAATCACATTTTTAAATTTCAGGTTCTTTCCACAACATCTGAGAATATCAGAGGGGGTGATGTTAGATTAAGAACTGAGGAGATAGAGGCTAGATGGATTGTTATGCTAAGGGCCAATTTTGGACATGGGTTAAATGAAAGTCTACCTATCAGACCAGTTCTTTTAAAAAGGGGTCTGAAGAGATGAGGTGTTTTTATTATTATTTTTATTTTATGTATCTTACAATATTTTTGTGAACATACATATGTATTTATATTTTATATTATACACTTTATGTATATTGATATGTTTTTAACAAGTGTTTTTATATGTGTGTCTTTTTAAATACTATACTGCATGCTATGTGATGTCAATAGATTTTACTATATAAGGTGTGGTTATTATCTGATTGAGTACACCTGATGAAGCATTGGTGAAAGCGCTTGTGTCTCTTTGTAATAAACCAGTACTGCTACTGAAGAATTTTTCATTGCTTTTTTACCTTTTTCTTTGAACAGGAGCCATACCTCAGTCAGTGTTTTTGGATACTTACTGAGTCATATTTGTGGATTGACCTGAGTGCATGTATTATGTGGCAGATCCTGGTACCTGATGGACAACTTGACTGTCACCTTCTCTTTGTTCGGCCTAGTGAGTGGGACATCAGTGTGCCTCACAATTGAGTCTCCTATGATTAGTACATTGGGCAAAGTATTTTGCCTTAAGGGCTTAGGTTGAGGGGCACACTGTGGTGGTGAGCTATGTGTTTTGCGGTTGGTGTTGTGTTGTAGTGGTAGAGTGTATTTCTGTCTCGGGGATCTCTGTTGTTTGGGTAAATTTTTATTGAGAGCCTTCGTGAAGATGGGTGTATGGTTTGTGTTTCTATGTGTTGTTTGTGATGGTTGGTGTTTTGGAGGGCTGTGTGTTCTATCTAGTGAGTTGCAGGTGTTTACCTTCTCCTCTCGACCAGCTAGTCTCATCTTGGTTGGAGCGTGCACTGCTTCCAGTTTGGTGACATAATTGCATCTCTCACAGGTATGAGTGTTGAGAGGTAAGAGGAGACGGTTGTCTGTGTACATTAGACAGTTGCCACACTGTCTCAAAATGCCCAAGTGCACCAGGTGAAAGTACAGGAAATTGTCCTACAATCATACCAGGAGAGGTGGTCAGAACTAATAAGTACTGATGCTGTTACTGCGTAGGAACAGCTAGTGCTGATAGCACCTAAGT
The DNA here is from genome assembly GCF_019279795.1 of Protopterus annectens. Taxonomy (NCBI): domain Eukaryota; kingdom Metazoa; phylum Chordata; order Ceratodontiformes; family Protopteridae; genus Protopterus; species Protopterus annectens. The sequence goes on from NC_056737.1 coordinate 1,064,655,996, forward strand.
ATGCTACAATAAATGCTACAGAAGCCTGTTAGTGCTAGCCGATCAAGCTAACTGAAATGCAAGAAGTAAAGGAACAAGCACGTTCTAATGGGAAAAATTGAAGAGCAGACTTTCTGGTACCGGTAATAGTTTACCTCAGCTGAGCGGTGCGTAAACATGGGCTTTTAAACCATAAAGTTGAAAGGGATGGAAAAAATGTCTGAACTGCCAATAAACTACAATTTGTAGACCAGAAACCCCTCCTCTTGTGGTAGATAGGCTACCTAGTGCTTACCACTCCTACTGATAAGCTATAAGGCTTCCCTCCAACACAGAAAGGGGAGACACCAATCAGAAAGGCTTCTAGACCTCCTTCCCCTTCATTGTCATTTAAGACCATCAGAAGCTGATGTGGATAGGATGATGAAAAAATTCCTCAGGACCTGAATTAATTTGGGAGTTCTTCCAGTTCCATTTCCTGTCAGATCCATGAGCTTTGGACCTTCCCCTATGTCAGTCCTGCTCTGAGTCCGATCCATAATCTGTTTTTGGAAACTTTGGATCTGAGAATTGCAGGATTGTCCATGTCTGATCCGAAGTTGTGTGCCTCTTTGAATCTGGTGTTTTATCTGATCCAGCCAGCACTGATCTCTTTGGAGCCAGATGGAGCGTGGTCATGAAACTTTGGCGCTGAGTCGGAAGGGGTAGCAGGGGTCTGACTCTGAATTTTTTTGAGTCTCTCTTCCTTTCTGAGCTTCTACATTGGATAGCTCTTAGGTGTGTACTAGGTTAATGGCCCTGGAGCCTTTACAAACCTAGCCCATAGGATGGGTCTATATTAGAACATCGAAGTTTCAAAACTTCGAATGTTCTAATATCGACCCCTATTGAGCGAACGCTGAAAATAGCGAAGCTACAGAAAACCAAATTTTTTCCTAGGTTAAGAATTCGGTTGTCCCTCTCTGTCACTTCGCTATTTTCAGCGCTGTGGTGGAAAGTTACTGGTCGGGTTCAGGTAAGTATGCTACTGGGTGTGGGTTAGGTGAGTTAGGGTTAGGGTGCGGGTTAGGTAAGTGTGCGATTGTGTAGACGTGAGGGTTAGGGTGGGTTAGGTGAGTTAGGGTTAGGGCGCGGGTCAGGTAAGTGTGCGATTGTGTAGACGTGAGGGTTCGGGTGGGTTAGGTGAGTTAGGGTTAGGGCGCGGGTCAGGTAAGTGTGCGATTGTGTGGATGTGAGGGTTAGGGCAGGGTAGGTGAGTTAGGGTTAGGGTGTGGGTGAGGTGAGTGTGCAATAGTGACGGACCTTAGGTTTAGGGTTTGGGTTAAAGTAAGTAGATAGTTAGTGGTGTATGTACAGTTTAGTGTAGTGTTAGATGTAAGATTTCAGGTGTATGTGTGTGGATTACTGTTTGTTTGGTGTGCTTGTGTTGTGTGTATGTGTTTTGGAACAGCAAATGTTTTCCCTAATTCGCTGTTCTGCATGTTCGATGTTGTAAGCGTTCGGTGAATAGGGGTCGAAATTAGAACATTTGAAGTTTTGAAACTTCAATGTTCTAATATAGACCACATAGGATTACCCTTACATCGTGCCACCCGACCTTAGTTCCCAGTGCCTCTGTCGAGTAGAGCCACTGGAGTGATCCCCAGGGTGAATTTTCTATTTCCCATCCACTCATCAAGATTTCTTTTGAAGAGGGCCAGTGAGGTGCTCTGTTTGACATGTATGGGAAGTCTATTCCATAACATGGGCAGTCTCTGGGTTATGAACCTGTCCCTCCACCTTGTTCTGTTGATTGTGGTAATGAGGTTGAGGTCTCTGGATTGTGTGGTCCGGAGGGATTGGGATTTCTTTAGATTTAGCATTTCTAACAGAGCTGGGTCAGACATGGCTTTGTAAGTCAAGCAGAGATCGCCTCTAAGTAGGCGATATGAGTTAGAGAATAGTTGGAGTTTTTTTGAGTCTGTCTATATAGGACAAGTGTTTAAGGCCTAGAATCCTCTTTGTGAGGTACTTTTGCGGCCTCTCCAGTTGTTGCAGGTGTCTAGTGAGGTACATGCCAAATGGGGCATTGTATTCGATGAGTGGCGTAATGAGGGAAGAGTAGAGGGAGACAATGACCTCTCTCTTCTTTGATGCAAAACCTGTAGTAATAAGATGTGCCACATAGAAGGACTTTCTGACCACAGTGGCAATGTGGTGGTCAGAAGAGAGGTTGCTATCAACCTGTGTTCCCAGCTCTCTTATGACGCCTTCTGTGTTCAGTGGACTAGCAGTGATATGGTAGCTCATGGGAACCGTGTTTTTCCCAAGGGGGATGACAGCACATTTTTTGGCATTGAGCTTAAGACCATGATTCTGATACCAGTCGTTGGTCTGAGTGAGGCCTTTCTATAGGATGTCAACATCACTTGGGGAGTTAATAATAGCTCCCAACTTGCAATTGTCTGCTAACTTTGTCACCCAGAGTCCCTTCGTGTTGGCCTGGACTTCAGAAAAGTAGATACCAAACAGGAGAGGACCCAGGACCGAACCCTGTGGGACTCCACTCGTGACTGGTAGGCAGTGTGACTTGAAGTCAGCTACTTTCACACTGTGGGTTCTATCTGTGAGCCAGTTTGCAACCCACCTAGTGATATAGGGGTTGATGCCTAGCTTAGTGAATTTTTCTATGATTTCTGAGTGGGGAATAGTATCAAAGGCCTTGGCCATGTCAAGGTAGGCTGTACGAACCACCTTGCCTTCATCCACAGCTCTAGTGACTGACTCAAAGAAGTCGACCAGGTTGGACAGGCATGATCTACCATTCACAAAACCAGACTGTGTGTGCTCCAGAGTTTGGAGATTGCCTGTATCCTTGTTTATTAGGTCCATGATGATGCATTCCATAGCCTTGCATATCAGACTCATCAGATTAATGTGGCGATAGATCCGAGGGTCTGTAGTTGCTCCTCCTTTGTGGAGAGGGATGACTGTAGCAGTGTGCCATTCAGTAGGGACAAAGCCTGAGGTGAGGCTGTGATTGAACAGGGCACACAAGTGAGGTGCCACTTCACTCTGTAGTTCATATGGAACACAGCCAGGGATATTGTCAGGTCCCATCAAAGCTGTATTCTTAGCCTTGGGCAGTGCTGTTTTAACCTGTGCAGCAGTAATACTGGGTGTCTGGCAATGTACTGGTATTGTGATTGGCCCTTTGGTAGGCAAGAGAGGGGTAAAGTTGGCACTGAATCTGTTGGCCAGTATATTGGCAATATCTGTTGGCTCAGTATAGGAGGTACGATTGTACAGTAGCTCAGAGCAAATCTAGGTATTGCCATGGAGATTCTTTACATAACTATAAAAGGCCTTGCGGTTGTCTTTACTATCTGCTGCAATTCTGTTTTCATAGCTAGCTTTATAGGATTTGATGAGGGATCTCAACTTTTTGTTGAGGATAATGAGGGAGTTTTTCCAGTCTTGGACCTTTACCTTATTCCGCATCAGTTTCCTCCTCCTCCTGTTGTAGAGTTTGTTTATGCCAGGGGACCACCAGATTGGCTTCCTTTTTTTGGAGGAGAGCATCTTGGTTCTATTGGGTATGGCGAGATCCATGCATTTGTGTACATGTTCGTACAGTGCATTGGTGTATGATTTGGCAGTCATACAACTATTCTCCATTTGCATGGGTGCTGTGAAGTTAGCCACCTCTCTTTTTAGGAGCCCAAAGTTAGCTTTGGAGAAGATGTTCATGTTGGTTACCTTTGCAGTGGGGGTGGGGGGTGAGAGGGATGTGGATTTCCAAGGTGATTAGTTTGTGGTTGGATCTAACCAGGGAGGAGTTGACTATTGGTATAGATTAATGGTTTCCCATGTTAGTAATGACCACGTCAAGGATGTTGTTAAATCTAGTGGGGGTAAGAATGAGCTGGTTCAGGGCATTGGAATTAATGAATTCCAAGAAAAGTTGGGCAAGTGTATTGGTACATGAGTAGTTTTCTCAGTTAATGGTGGGGTAGTTGAAGTCGCCCAGTATGAGAGTGTTAGGTTGGGCCCTAATATTATCCAGGGTGCTTAGGAATGTGGATTGTGAGTCTTGGGACATGGTTGGGTCCTATAGGAGGCTATGACCTGAATCGCTGTCTTGCCCAATGTTAGCTGCACCTGAAGTATCTCTGATGCGTTATGTTGGGCTACCAGTCTGGAGGTGTGCGCATCCTTTATGAATATGGAAACACCACCACCTTTGGAGCTTCGGTCCAAGTTCTTGGGTCAAAAGGTGTGGAATGAGTTATAGCCTGGTAGTGCAGGGGTACTTTTTGCTGCATTGAACCAAGTCTCTGTTACAGCACAAATGTCGATGTCCTCCATTTTAAGGAGTCTTTCTTGCGAGTGCATTTTGAGATTTAGACTTCTAGCATTGAGTAGCATGACCCTCAGATTGCATTTGTTTGTAGCTGTTACATTGGTAATTTGGTGTTTGGAACACCGCCTAAAAAAGGCACTGTAGGGGTGGCAAGAGCCTTGGCCAGTATCCGGAAGCCCAGGGGTGACAGATGCAGACCGTCTCTGGCAAAGCATCGAGGTCTGTCAGTCATGTCATCCCAGGCAGACAGATACTGGATCCCCTTAGAATGACACCAGAAACTTGGCCAGTTGTTGAAATCAATCATTTGCTGCTTGTACTGTAGTATCATTCTGAGTGATGGTAGGAGGCTGCTCAGGGCTAGGGTCATACCTGCTTGGGCTACATAATCCCAGAGCTTTTCTTCCTCTATGTCTCTTTTCATTTAGTCCAGGGAGGTACATCTCAGGTCATTCACACCCACATGTACAATGACAGCTTCATATTTGTACCTGTTGTTGAGGGGCTTGAGTGCGTACGTTATATGGGGGATCCTGGCACCTAACAGGAAAGCTGAGTGTTACTTTTACCTTATTCAACCTAGTGAGTGGGACATCAGTGTGCCTCACTATCGAGTCACCTATGACTAATGTGTTGGGCATGCTGTTTTGCCTTAGGGGCTTTGGTTGAGTGGCACACTGTTTAGGAGAGTTATGAGTCTCGTGATTAGTGTTGTGTTGTGGTGGTCGAATGCATTTCTGCCTTGGAGGTCTCTGCTGTTTGGGTAGATTTTTATTGAGAGCCACCACGAAGGTGGGTGTGTGGTTTGTGTTTTTATGTGAAGGCAGTGCCGGTGTGTGTTCTGGAGAGGTATGTGTTCCGTGTGGTGTGGTGCAAGTGTTGACTATCTCCTCTTCACCAGGTATTCCGGTCTTGGCTGGAGAGTTTGTGGCTTCCAGTTTGGATATATAAGTGCATCTCTCGCAAGTCTGAGTGTTGGGAGGTAAGAGGAGATGGTTGTCAGTGTACATGAGGCAGTTGCTACATTGCCTCAGGATGCCCAAGTTCAGCAGGTTTATAGGAGAAAGCACAGGGAACTGACCTTTAGACATGCCTGGAGGAGTGGGCATTAATAATAAGTACTAGAGCAGTTTCCTTGTAGAATGTTTAGTGCTAGTAGTACTTTTGTGTGCTGCAATAACTGCTACAATAAGTCTAGTAAAGTGCTAGACTAATAAGCTAGTAAAAGTGCAGGAGAGGAGAGGACTGGCAGATCTAAGGGAAAAATTGAAGAGCAGACGTTTTGGTACCACTCAGAACCTTATAAACAGGCCTGGGTACAGCAAATCTGTAGGCTAGATAGGCTACCTAGTGCTTTTCACTCCCACTGATAAGCTAGAAGGCTTCCCTCCGACACAGAAAGGCTTAGGGGCTCAGAAGCTTACAAACAGTCTTGGATACAGCAGATCTGTATCTGGACTTGACTAGTTACAGGAAAGGCGGGAAACAAGTGCAAATGCGGGCTTATTAACTAGAAAGTTGAAAGATATGGGAAAAACTGACCAATCAACCAGTAAACTACAATTTCTGGACCAGAAACCACTCCTGTTGTGGTAGATAGGCTGCTTAGTGCTTACCACTCCCAGTGATAAGCTAGAAGGTTTCCCTCCAACACAGAAAGGCTTGGGGGCTCAGAAGCTTACAAAACAGTCTTGGATACAGCAAATCTGACTTGTTACAGGAAAGGTGGGAAACAAGCTCGAATGTGGGCTTTTAAACCAGAAAGTTGAAAGAGATGAGAAAGAAACTGACCAAACAGCCAATAAAGTACAATTTCTGGGCCAGAAACTACTCCTCTTGTGGTAGATAGGCTACTTAGTGAGTACCATTCCCACTGATAAGCTAGAAGGCTGCCCTCCAACACAGAAAGATCTGGGGAGGCTTAGAAGCTTACAAACAGTTTTGGATACAGCAAATCTGTATCTGGACTAGACTAGTTACAGAAAAGGTGGGAAACAAGCTTAGAACTTTTTTTTTTTTTTTTTTTACAGAAAACCAGCTAAAACAGCAGTAAAAACAATCCAAATGCAGTGCAACCTAGCACACTTGAGTGTGTAGCAATATTAAAGCAAATACACTTTAGATAAATGCAATTACATTTAAAAAATGACTAAAAACCAGTGCAGAAAGCAGTAAATTAGGAAAAAATCAAAATGGTAAAACCAAAATAGGTGGTGCAATAGTGCTCAAGTAAACCACTATAAAACCAAAGAAGAGCACTAAATGTTGTGAGTCCTCAGCAGTAATTTTATTACAAATAGTTAAGCGCTGTTGTCAGTGCCAGTTGACTTCCTCAGAACACTTAAAAACCAAAAGAATATTGTTTAAATAATATAAACTCAGTAATAATTGGTTCATTCTCCCACCAATGATTTAACAGGAATGTCCCTAATTCATGATATACAACACAACTCATGAATATTAAGCATAAGCTCATTAAAAACACAGTTTAAAAACACATGGCTAATACATTGTTGCAATACATTTGTATTCAACAGTTTGTTCATCACAGTAAGAGATTCAGTCATCCTATTTATCTTAAATAACCTTAAGAAACTAGTTGATATATATGTGTGTGTATATATATATATATATGTAAACTTTTTATACAAATATTTAAACCTGTCCTGCTTTTTCTCTTAATATTGGCAGGATAGTTAATGGTCATTTAAACCCAGAAAGAAGATTGCAGCTAGCTTTAATTGCCATAGTAGTTCTTTTTTACTGAGAACATTTTGCCAATCTCCACCCCTAGCTTCAATATGAACAATGTCAAAAATAGCAAATTTAAAACCACAAAAGTCGGCACATTATAAACTGTGTTTGTATAAGGCGTTGGTTTCCTTCTTATTTTTTATGTCGTACATATGTTCATAAATCCAGGTTTTAAATAACCACTCAGTTTTTCCAACATAAAATGATATACAGGTGTTACTCCTAGCAATATATACCAACTTACTTGTAAAGCAGTTGCCCCTTCTCAAAAACACAGTATTTTTATTTTGATTATCTAGGGAAATTGAGCTATCCTGTAAAATATAGGAACAAGAGGAGCGTCTACCACAGGGCCTGCTCCCATTAAAATTCCCCCCTTCACCTTGATTATTAGTTCTGCTTTCCAAGACTGACTTTAAATTAGGTCCTATTTTAGTTGAAAATATATGTTTTTCACCCACTACCTGGAAGACTTCAGGGTTAGTTTTAAAAATACTCCAATTTTTATAAAGTATTTCTTTCACTCCGTGATACAAGGGACTGTATTGGACAACACATACCTGTTGGAAGTCAGTTTTGTTCTCCCTCTCGGAAGCTACTTCAGAATTGTTGGTTTTATTAAGTCCTTTACCCAACAGCGGGATGTACCTTGTACCCTACTCATCTAATACTCCTTTTAAAATAGTATCAATAAATTCACCAGGGTATCCTCTTTCTAGGAACATGTCCTTTAAATACATAAATTCATGGATTGCATCCTTTTTCAAGGATGTCATCCTGACTACCCTGATAGCCTGACCTTTGATAATACTTTTCTTTTGGAATATAGGGTGGTGTCTGTTAAAGTGCAAGTAGCTGTTGCAAAAAGTTTTTTTACTATAAATTCTGGAAATAAATGTCTCATGGTCCTTTAATATTGTGGTGTCCAGATAGTTAATTTCTTGTTCATGGTAATCAAAGGCGAATTTCAAAATTTTTTGTAGTCCCATTTAGGTATTGGATGAATAATGGAATAGATTCAGAGGCTCCTTTCCATAAAATAAAAATATCATCCAAAAATCTACTGTAAAAAAAGAACATTAGAAAAAAAACTAATTTTTGAAAACATGTTCTTTTTCCCACCCTAACAAGACTAAATTTGCATAAACAGGGGCACAAGTGGCTCCCATTGCCACCCCCTTCACCTGCTGAAAATATTCCCCCTCAAAATAAATAGTTATTTTCCAAAATGAGACCCATTAGTTCACATATTAAATTAATCTCATCAGAGGGTAAATGAGAACAGGTGAAGAGTACTTCTTCGAAAAAGGCTAAACCTTCCTGTTTAGGAATACAGGAAAACAAATCCTGAACATCTATAGTAAGAAAAATACTGTTAGGACACCACAAGTCACTTTTTAATTGACCAAGAAAATCCCAAGAATACTTAACCAAGTGTGAGGACTGCTCTACAACATGCTTCACTTTTTTATCAACATACACAGCCAAATTATGCATTTTGGAACCTCCAGCTGCCACAATCGGCCTAAAAGGTGGTGTTTCAACATTCGTGTGTACTTTCGAAATACCGAAAATAACAGGAATTTTAGGATGTATGTTCAAGAGGAAATCATAGTCTTCTTTAGAAATCCTCTAGTCCATAACATATTCATATAGAAAACTGTCCACTCTTTGATAAGAGATATGTATTTCATTCCTAGAACACTGAGAATAAGTTTCAACATTAAACAAAATGGACTGCATAGTGTTAGTATAATCCTCTGAATTGTATAATATAATGCCACCACTTTTATCAGGTATCATAATATGTATACTTTTGTCTTCTCTTAAGTCTTTTAATAAACATCTTTCCTTATTGTTAAGGTTGGAAAATATTCTTCTTTTCTCTCCCCACATTTTATACATATCTTCCCTAACAACTTTTTCAAAAGTAGTTATAAGCGGATGGAGAGGAGGATTAAAAACACTACTTTTTCTAAACATTTTAGTAGAATTATTGATAGACTTATTACCATCTTTGTTTTGAAACATTAATTTTAGGTTCAATTTTCACAGGTAAAGTTGTACATCCACCAATATTTCTGCTATTTCTGGAATTTTGGTGGGAACAAATTTGAACCCCTTAGAAAATAAAGAAAATAATTCTTCTGAGATAAGTCTATCAGTATAATTATAAATATTAAAACCATTAAATGTATGCTGAATATTACCAACTTGTGTCTTAGAATCTGTGACTGGTATTTCTACCACCTGGAAAATCCCTTGTGCTGTTGTGCTCCATTGCTGTAGGTTTTGTATGTCTCTTGTTTCCAACTGGCGATTCTTTCTGAGCGTCTCGGGAGTGGAAAATCCTGAAACTCAGAAAAATTGTCCCTTCCTTCCTCTATGGAATGTTCATCCTCACCTAACAACTCAAAATCCACATTGTCTTCCCCATGATGTAATAAAGGTAAACATCCGTCCTTATTAATATTATTAAAAAACAATTTATTAATAGGTTACACTTTACAATATTTATACTGTTTACAATCTCTATCTAACTTTTTTACTTTCTTGTTGAAAATGTTATCACATTTCTTTTCAACCCTAATGACTTTATAATAGAATCCCTCATACTGTGTAAACAATAAATCATTAAAAATCATGTCATTTAAATCATCAACTTCCTTTCGAAGCCTTTTTTCCATTTGCTCATAATAAAATACACTTTTATTTAACAATTCAAACTCCCGATTATCAAACATTGTCGTAAACTCCTTAATAGTTTCAGTATTGTAATGTAACCTGAAGGGAAATTTAAAAACTCTTAACCCCTGTGGAACCACTTTCATCTTTAAACATTCATTTAAATAACAAATCTCCATTTGGCACATTTTAAATATAAATAATTTTTTCTCGAAAGAATAAATCATGTCCTTTAAGGACTTGAAGTTAAAAGAACCAATGTCTTTGTTATTGGATGCCTCTGTTGTTGGTTTTAGAACTGGGAAAAGAAAAATGTTTCTTAACTAATGCGCCGTAATGCTGTTTAACTTTGTTCACAGAAGGACTTACATTTTTACCAACAGTCCTTTTACAAGTGCATGGGGAAACATTATTCACACACTGCTGAATGCTATTCCTCCCATTAAAGTTATGCACTCTCCCAGTCCCAGTAGTTTGGACAACAGTACCTGAATTTGAAGCAGCCATACTTGTTGGATTATTTTCACATTGGCATATTTGGTTCGGATTGTCATCCGAGATAGAATCAATGTCATTGCCAAAATATACTGCACAACTGGTTTTCAAAATGCTCCTGGATGAATTAGGAGCAAGACTGCCAACAGTATCGGCTGTATTACAGCCATCACAAGAAAAACACTGTTCAGGTTCGCCATAATGAACCTGCACTGTTGTAGTGACATCACCACGCTTCTTAAAGTTACAGGAAGACGAATTAGAACTGCAATTTATTTCTTCATTCTCAGGACAACCATTGCCCCTCTTTAAAACTTCAGTGGCAATAGAACACCCGGATTCACAGTTACGTGGTTGGGAAAGCAGCTCAATAAGGCGGGTGAGTTCCCCCTTCAACTAAGCCACATCTTTTTTGATTAGCAAAAGTCCAGCTTGCTGCCCAGAATCAAGAATGAGCGAAAAATTCAAGGCTTCTGGGGACTCCATAAACAACCAAGTATCACAAAAAAACAAAACCAAAATAGGTGGTGCAATAGTGCTCAAGTAAACCACTATAAAACCAAAGAAAAGCACTAAATGTTGTGAGTCCTCAGCAGTAATTTTATTACAAATAGTTAAGTTAGTTGTGCCCCTGTTTATGTGAATTTAGTCTTGTTAGGATGGGAAAGAGAACATGTTTTCAAAAGTGAGTTTTTTTCTAATATTCTTTTTTACAGTAGGTTTTTGGATGATATTTTTATTTTATGGAAAGGAGCCTCTGAATCTATTCCATTATTCATCCAATGCCTAAATGGGACTACGAATTTTTTGAAATTCACCTTTGATTACCATGAACAAGAAATTGACTATCTGGACACCACAATATTAAAGGACCATGAGAAATGTATTTCCAGAATTTATCGTAAAAAAAACACCACCCTATATTCCAAAAGAAAAGTATTATCAAAGGTCAGGCTATCAGGGTAGCCAGGATGACATCCTTGAAAAGGATGTAATCCATGAATTTATGTATTCAAAGGACATGTTCCTAGAAAGAGGATACCCTGGTGAATTTATTGATACTATTTTAAAAGGAGTATTAGATGATTGGGGTACAAGGTGCATCCTGCTGTTGGGTAAAGGACTTAATAAAACCAACAATTCTGAAGTAGCTTCCGAGAGGGAGAACAAAATTGACTTCCAACAGGCATGTGTTGTTCAATACAGTCCCTTGTATCACGGAGTGAAAGAAATGCTTTATAAAAATTGGAGTATTTTTAAAACTAACCCTGAAGTCTTCCAGGTAGTGGGTGAAAAACATATATTTTTAACTAAAATAGGACCTAATTTAAAGTCAGTCTTGGAAAGGAGAACTAATAATCAAGGTGAAGGGGGGAATTTTAATGAGAGCAGGCCCTGTGGGTAGACGCTCCTCTTGTTCCTATATTTTACAGGATAGCTCCATTTCCCTAGATAATCAAAATAAAAATACTGTGTTTTTGAGAAGGGGCAACTGCTTTACAAGTAAGTTGGTATATATTGCTAGGTGTAACACCTGTACATCATTTTATGTTGGAAAAACTGAGAGGTTATTTAAAACCAGGATTTATGAACATCTGTATGACATAAAAAATAAGAAGGAAACCAACGCCTTATATAAACACAGTTTACAATGTGCTGACTTTTGTGGTTTTAAATTTGCTATTCTTGACATTGTTCACAATGAAGCTAGGGGTAGAGATTGGCAAAATGTTCTAAGTAAAAAAGAACTACTATGGCAATTAAGGCTAGCTGCAAACTTCTTTCCGGGTTTAAATGACCATTTAACTATCCTGCCAATATTAAGAGAAAAAGCAGGACAGGTTTAAATATTTGTATAAAAAGTTTACATATATATATATATATATATATATACACACGCATATATGTTGTTGTGTCTTTCGGCTTTTCCCGGTTAGGGGTCGCCACAGCGGAAATCCGGCCCGCTAATGATTGGTAGTAGATTTTTACGTGCCGAGTTGCCAGCCCTGATGCACAACCTTCAATGAAGGTACGCCCATTCACGCATGTCTCCACACAGAAGACGCTCTAGCTGAGAATCGAACAGGACAATGTCTTATTGTGAGGCGACAACTCTACCGCAGCACCACCACATATATATCAACTAGTTTCTTAAGGTAATTTAAGATACATATTTAGTAATGAATAGGATGACTGAATCTCTTACTGTGATGAACAAACTGTTGAATACAAATGTATTGCAACAATGTATTAGCCATGTGTTTTTAAACTGTGTCTTTAATGAGCTTATGCTTAATATTCATGAGCTGTGTTGTATATCATGAATTAGGGACATTCCTGTTAAATCATTGGTGGGAGAATGAACCAATTATTACTAAGTTTATATTATTTAAACACTATTCTTTTGGTTTTTAAGTGTGCTGAGGAAGTCAACTGGCATTGATGAAAGTGCTTAACTATTTGTAATAAAATTACTGCTGAGGACTCAAAACATTTAGTGCTCTTCTTTGGTTTTATAAAAAATCAAAATGGAGTCACTTAGCGTATCAGAAAACAATGTCAGCAAATATATATATATATATATATAATTCAGTCAAGCAAAAATTAAGACAGTGCAGAACTCTGAACAGTTAAGATGTGCAAAAAAATATGCTTATCAGCTCTTTATTTCCAGATTGTTTGAGAAGCACACGCAGTCAAAACACAAGGAGATTCTAGCAATGGGATGCAGGACTTTATGGAAAGAAGGTTTTGTTACGGGTTTGTCCACAAGAGTGTAGACCACAAGAACCTTCTTAAATGTAAAGTAACTCACCTGAAACAGAAGTGCTAAGACCAAAGCTTAAAATGCTTAGAATAACAGATAAATTTAATTAAGCTACTAACAAGCAGTATTAAATGCAGCGGAATAAAAGTACTCAAACACTTAAGAGCACACAGCAACAGTAAGGTAATAAATTATGAAGAACACAATTACAGTAAAAGCAGTTGAATAACGTGTACAGTTTTTTTTTTTTTTTTTTTTAAGTGGAGAGGGAGGAAGCAGAAGTGTTCAAAGTCAAAGATCCAAATAATCTCACTGCACTACGTTGAGTGATCAAATGAAGCTGGACTGGGGGCAGTGACCAAAATCAGTTTTACAGCAGGGCCGGGCAAATCCAAAGCCACCAAGTTTAAGACTAGAAGAAAACTGGAGAGAGAGAGGGTGGGGGGGCAGTGCACACAACAGCATAAGGACAGAATCCTTACAGTAAATATATAAATAATAAAGCAAATATACAGCACAGTGCAAACTGCGTTGCAAAAAGTGTACTTATCTGTTTGGAATATCAGAAAGATTCCAACTCTGGTCACAGTCAGGAGAATTCAGCTGTCTGCTCTATCAGCTCTGCACAAATTCACAGACTTTTAATCCAACTTCAGACCAGTGACTAGTGGAGTACCACAGGGTTCAGTCCTAGGTCCTCTCCTGTTTGGTATCTACTTCTCTGAAGTACAGGTTAACACAGAAGGTCTTTGGCTAGCAAAGTTCGCAGATGACTGCAAACTAGGAGCCATAATCAAAACTCCTAACAATGTGAACATCCTACAAAAGGACCTTACTGAGACAGATGCCTGGTGTCAAAGCCATGGCCTCAAGCTCAATGCCAAAAAGTGCATTGTCATCCCTTTTGTTAAAAACTCTGTACCCATGAACTACCACATAGGCAGTAGTCTACTTAACACCGAAAGTGTGATAAGAGACCTTAGGACACAGGTGGACAGTAGTCTCTCCTTTGATAATCATATCGCCACAGTAGTCAGGAAATCCTTGTACGTGGCACACCTCATCACAAAAGGTTTCTTATCCAGGAAAAAAGAGGTCATTGTTACCCTCTACTCATCACTCATTAGACCCATTATAGAGTACAATGTCCCTTTTGGTATGTACCTCACAAGTCATTTACAACAACTGGAAAGGCCACAGAAATACCTCACAAAGAGGATTACCGGCCTCAAACAGATGCCCTACGCAGACCATCTCAAAAAACTCCAGCTTTACTCCATAGCATATCGCCTACTCAGAGGCGATCTCTGCCCACCATACAAAGCTATGTCAAACCCAGAGCTGTTGGACATGCTTCACTTAAAGAAATCCCAATCCCTCCGGGCTATACGCTCTAGGGACCTAAACCTTGTCACCACGATAAACAGAACATGCTGGAGGGATAGATTCCTGTCCCAGAGACTTCCTATACTTTGGAACAAACTACCTATCTATATCGAACAAAGCTCCTCATTAGCACTCTTCAAGAAGAATCTTGATGATTGGATGGGAGATAGGAAATTCACCCCGGGAATAATTTCTGTGGCTCTGTTTGACAGGAACACAGGAAAATAATTTTCTTGGGTGGCAAAAGCCAGGGTACTGTTAGGCTAGGCTTATATAGGCCCTATTGCCAATAGCCTTGTACCTACCTATGAACCTATGAACTCTCTGACGTCTTTCTCAAGTGTGTTAGCTTTGGCCCATACTGGGATAGTTTTGGGTTCTGTTTTGGCTTCTGCTGTTGAGGCAGTAAAGAGAGAGCCCTCTTCAAGTCAAGGGTTTTACATCCATGCACCCCATGAATCTAATTATGTTTGCTGCCAAAAAAGCAATTACTGGAAAATGGAAATCAAATTCTAACCCAACTGTACTAGAAGTACTGAATATAGAAGCAGAGATAAAACAAACTGGAAATGGGATCTTTAGGAAAGAGTAGGAGCAGGTTATATAGAAAAAAAAATGGGAACTATGGGAAAAATACATGCAGAATAATGTTTCGGAGGAGGGATGAAGTTTAAAAGAGGGCAGGATTTGAATGAGCTATGTAATGCTTGTCTGACATTGACTGGATAGATTCTAAGTGATGCCTAATATTTACAACTAAAAATATGTCAATATGGTTTGTTTTCATTTATGTAAATCTGTGATTGCCTATGTTATAAGTGATAATTTAATGAAGTTTCTTATTTAAAAAATAAATAAGCATGCATATTGCAGTACCATGTGAAGTCACCATCACAATCTGGTCACTTCTTTTACTTCTTTTTAATTATATATCCCCTCCTTAGTGCTTCCATAATACAGGTGCAGACACACACACGTGCATGCACATTCACATGTGGGTGCACAAATGTCAGTGTACTAGAAACAAAAGATGTGATGGTGTCCTGTCTCGCCTTCATTCTTACTAGGTTGGGTTTGGATCTGATCCTCGGATCCGTCTTGGCCTTTATATTCAAGCTCGATGTCTTCTGCCAACTCATGGCTAAACCCTATCCCAGCATGCACTATAACCTTCCCCAGATCTCGTCTGCCGCTAAAAATATCGGGTGCTCGTTCTGCTAGCTTTGGCTAAGTATTTTCCATATTGTTGTTCTAACTTTAGAAAGTGACTTTTTTGCTTGTTATTTAACCTTTTGAAGTTATTGCTTAGTGTGTAATCCTTTTCCTCTTTTTGTGGCTGTTATTTGCTGTTAGCCATTGTTTAAGTTAGAGAGCTGTGCCTCCCTTAACTTTCTCTATCCTTTTACTATAATTTGACCCTTTTTAGCGTCTAGTTTAAACAAAAAAAAAGCTATATTAGATTCCATTCTGACTGCCTTCTTTTTTCTTGTTAAAGATGTCTAGTAAGGATTCAAAACCTTTAGGCTTCAAAAAGTGTGAAGCCTGTGGTAAAAATATACCCTTAAGTGATAAACACACTCTGTGTGTCTATTGTCTTGGGGCCATCCATCTCCAGGAGTCTTGTTCAGTTTGTCATGCTTTCAATCAAAGAACACTCCTGGAGAGTAAAAACAAACTGATATTCAAATCATTATTTAAAACCCCCCTTCTCAGAGGCTTTAGAAGAAGGTCTGGGTTTATCTAAAAAGGATAAGTATCCAACTAATAAATCTGATAAATCTGACAGGTCCGGGTAGAGATCCTTCTGTTCTTCCTTTTCAGAACCATCTGAAAAGTTGGCAAAAATATCCTCTCTAGATCCGAAACTTCTGCTCCAATACCATCTACCTTGGGGCTGATTGAGTTTGAATTACGGAGCCGGTCTCCTACTTTGCAGCCATTCTCCCCCACTCTCAGATCTCCCATACTACAAAGGTCCAAGTCCCCTACCCCGTCGACTCGATCTTCCAGGAGTCCTTCTGACGATGACGTGGATCGGGTGGTACAGAGGCTGCTAAGAACTCCGGTACTAGCTAAACTTTTGTTGGATCCAACCACCACAGCTTCGGATCCTACCACATCCACCTCTTCTGCTTCGATTCCTCTTCCGATCCAACCCCTGGCTTTGGAGTCTGAAGATCCAGAGCAGATTGTAGTATAACCCTCAGATCCGAGACCTATTACAGGATCTACAGATCCATCCATGGCTCTGACTTCCTCAGCTCCATCAGAATTCGAGGAGTCTAGGAGCCGACGCTCTCCAGTTGGGTCCAACTTGTCGGATGCAACTATGCCTGTTAGAGCCTCGGCATGGTTGAGATCTGCTTCCACCTCGGCCTTGGGCCTGTTATCTTTGGTTCCGGGGTGTCCCTTGGCTTCTTTGGATCCAGGGATTTCCTCGACCAGGGACAGGGGGCTTTTGAGGCTATGAGGAGGGTGCTGTCTTTACAGACAGCTCTGCTGTCATCTCTGGATGTAAAGGTGATGGCGTCCGCCTCTATACCCCTGCATCCACCTGGACTCGAGATTTTAGGACTCAGGATGCCCCACAGGGTACCCCCACTCTTCCGAAACCTCCCCAGAGTATTCCTCTGAGGAGGTCCCTCGGAAGAGATTATGCAAGAGGAAGCACCTAGACTCCCCAGAGGAGTCCATCACTTCCGATAAGGACCTCGGTGATGCTGAACGGTCCCCATGGTCATCTCCCAATGATGTCTCCTTTGGAGACATCCTAGAAATGTTAAAACAGAGAGGTGGCTGGAAGCCTCCCAACCCTTCCACTGAGGAGTCTGTCTACATGAGGGCTTTCAAATCTCACTCTTCCACTTCTTGGGTGTCTCCGCCTTTCGATGAACTTATAGACTTCATTTTTTGAAAGGCGTAGGAGTCCCCAGACTCAATGCAACCTGTTCCTAGGAGGCCAAACAAATATATTACATCCCCTTCAGACAAGGCCTTTCTTACATAGGAGTCCCAGTAGATGCTATGGTTGTGGCGGCAGCAACCAAGAAGATGCTCTCAGAGACATCTTCTTCTGTCCATCCACCGAACAAGGAGTTTCGCACAATGGACAGATATGGAAAGAGCAACTTTTTCCCTTGCATCGCTAAATTCCATTTCTCATTTCACTAGGCTGCAGAGAGACCTCCTGAAAGAGCTAGAAGTTACTCTGCAAGGTTCAGTAGTTGAAGGGGCCTCAGACAAACTGTCCATTTAGCTCTCTACCTTAAATTCAGTATTCAGTGCCTCCATGAGACTAATCTCTTATGCAGCAGATGGAGTAAGTAGAGGAGCTGGTTCTGGAATTTCCCTAAGGAGACATTCTTGGATGCACTTCTGTGACTTTGCGGAGCCCTTTAAATCTTCCTTTGTGAATTACCCCGTTTGATGGCTTATCTTTGTTCGGGCCAAAAGTTAAGGACACACTAACCAGGTGTGAGCAGGAAGGAAAGACTCTGCCATAGGAGTCCGTTTTCCATGCCTATCACACCTTAGCTCGAAGGTCAGAAAGGAAGTGGCAAAATGTGGTTTCGAAAATCTCAGAGATCTTTTCAAGACACATGGTGAATCTTCTCCCAGGGGCAGAGGGGGAAGTAGTAATGGAAGATGCTGACCACGCAGCAGAGGGTGTCCGCAGAATCAGGGTGGCACAGATTCTTTCTTTGCAGGCCTGAAAGGAGGCTCATCTATCCATTTCTGGAGGCAGTCGGGGCCGCTTTTCTTTGTACCCAAAAGCCTGGCAACGAATAACAAAGGACAGATAGGTACAAAGCATCATATACGGAGGTGACATTATCCCCTTTTCCCTTCCCATTCCAAAGATAAAAAAGGTTCCGGGCATTCCATCCAGTCAAAAGGAGCAAGCAACTGTAGAAATTCAAAAGTTGCTAGACAAAAGAGTCATCCAAACAGTCCCAGGAGACCGAATAGGATCCAGAACTTACTCAAGATTCTTTTTAATTCCAAAGAAAACAGGGGACTAGATACCAGTTCTGGATCTCAGCATTCTAAACAAATCAGTAAAAAAAGACCATGTTCCAGATAGTGACACTGCAATCAATACTCCCATTCCTGGCAAAAGACAGTTGGATGTGCTCTGTGGATCTCCAGGATGCATACTACCACATAAAAATGGACAGGCAATCCAGGAGACATCTGTGCTTTCAGCTTGGAGTCAGTCATTACCAGTTACGAGCTCTGCCCTTTGGCCTCACTACAGCCCCCGCAATGTTCACCAAATATATGGCAGTAGTTGTGGCTCACTTGAGACGTCTAGGATTCCGGGTGTTTCCATACTTAGATAACTGGCTCCTAACAGCCACAACCAGGCATATACTAATACAAGCAAGAGACACAACCTTACAACTTTGCTCTCACCTAGGGATTACAATAAACGATGAGAAATTTGCCTTACTGCCTTCTCAAAATGTGGTTTTCAGACAGAATTAGACCCTACAAACATGACAGCCAGACTCCCTTCAAAAAGAATTCAAGTTCCAAGACACCAAGTTTCATACCTTCTAGAAAAGAGGAAAGTACAAGCAAGGATAGTCCTAAAAGTCCTGGGAATCATGGCAGCAGCAATAGTTCTGATCCCAAGTCTGCACATGAGAACTCTACAGTGGTTACTGTTCCCTCACTGGTCTGTGCAAGGCCTACCAATGTCTCACAAGATGTTATTACCAGAAACTTGCAAGAAGGACCTTTGTTGGTGGCTTTACTCCACTCAAGTAACTTTAGATCGACCATTTGTACTCCCCCAACCACTGGCCATAGTGACCACGGATGCTTCTCAAATAAGGTGGGGGGGCATTATCTGGGAAAGACCGTCCAAGGCACCTGGCAAGACCACGAGGCTCACTTGCACATCAGTGTCCTAGAAATGAGAGAGATGCTTCTAGTGTTGCAAGCATTCCAGGACTCTCTTCTGCTGGGAACTATTGCAATACAGATAGACAACATGTCAATTGTGTGGTACATAAACAAGGAGGAACCAGATCTTATCCCCTTTGTCAAGAGGCCCTGAGAGTATGGCAGTGGGCAATGTGCTACCAGTGTTTTCTGATGATAACGCACATCCCACGGAAATTCAACGTGATAGTGGACAAACTCAGCAGAGCGATTCTGATGCCTCACGAGTGGTTCCTGAAACAAGAAGTAGGGGCCAGCCGTGCTGTGACCTTTTTCCACATTTATGAATGCCAGATGCAGCGACTACTTTGCTCTTATCCCCCCTCCAGGGGAGTCACTAAGGGATGCACTTGTTCATGATTGGCCCTTGGGTCTCCTCTATGCTTTTCCTCCCATCCCGTTAATTCCCAAAGTACTTCAGAAAGCCAGTGGGAAGGGACTTGATACTCATCGCCCCATACAGGCCTTGTCAAATCTGGTTTTCCTTCCTGTGGCCTCATCTTTGGGAGGAGCCTTGGATTCTGGACCCAGTTCCAGACCTTCTGACTCGCGTGTCAGGAACACTCCACCCATCCCTTCAGACCCTCAAACTGACAGCTTGGCTGTTCCAATTCCGACTGTTGCCACGTTTCCAAATCTATCTTCTTCAGTCAAGCACATTCTAATTTTTTCTCATAAGGCTTAAACAAGAAAGATAGATAAGAGCAAGTGGAAAAGATTCTCCTTATGGGCTTCTCATAACCACATTGACCCCTTTTCTGCCCCAGTTGATTCCTTTCTAGAATTCGTATCAAAACTTTTCAGTGAGGGTGCAGCCGCATCTACCATCAGAGTTCAGCTAGCAGCTATATCTAATTTCTTGGTGAATCAGGCTCAAACATTATGTCTCATAGGCTATGCAAAGCCTTTCTTAGAGGTACATGGTTGTTAAGACCCTCTATCAAAGATCCTGCAACTCCCTGGAACTTTAATTTTGTTTTATCCTGTTTAATATGTCCTCCTCTTGAATCTGCATCATCCTGCAAACTCAAATTTTTAACCTGGAACACAATCCTATTAGTAACAATCACCTTGGCTAGAAGAGTATCAGAGTCACAAGCCTTGCCTATAAAACCCCTGTATTTGCTTTTCCATAAGGACAGGGTGTCCTTATGAAGAAATCCTTCCTTTTTTACCCAAAGTATCATCAGAGTCAAATCTGAACCAAACAGTATAGCTGCCAGTCTTTCCAAATTATGAGAATAAGGTAGAATATATGTTGCATTAACTAGATGTGCACAGACAATTATGTTTTTTTTTTACACAGAACTAAGAATTTCCAAAAATCCGACCAACTATTTATTTCCTTTTCAGACTTAAAGAAAGGTTCTCCCATTTCCAAGGTGACACTTTCAAAATGGCTTTCAGATTGCATAACCTTTACCTTTAAGTCTCAGAATAAGGGTCTTCCTGGAAGAGTTAAAGCTCACTCTACAAGAGTCATTTTAACCTCTTCAGCTTTTCTTGCGAGATTACCATTTGATACCATTTGTGCAGCAGCAACATGGGCAAAACCACATACCTTTATCACTCATTAAAAAGTCAATTTGGCCTCCAGGAATAGGGCCTCCTTTGGGTCCACGATTCTGAGGAATAGTCTCCCTTGAGCCACCCAAAATAAGTGCTAGGGCCATGGACCCAACCTAGTAAGAATGAAGGCGAGATAGGACAACATCGCATAAAGAAGTTATGTACTCACCATAACGTTCCATGTGTGTTGTCCATCTTCGCCTTCATTCTTACATCCCACTCTCCTTCCCCCTACCCTTCTGATTCCTGAAAGACAGATTCTATTCAATTGGTGAACCTGAATCTCTGACAATCTTCTATTGACCCTGATCCTTTTTCTATGACTTACTCTTTATAACAGCAAACAAGATCTGGGGAAGGTTATAGTGCATGCTGGATAGGGTTTAGCCACGAGCTGGCAGATGATCTCAAGCTTGAATATAAAGACCTAGACGGATCCGAGATAGGACAACATCGCATAAAGAAGTTATGTACTCACCATAACGTTCCATGTGTGTTGTCCATCTTCGCCTTCATTCTTACATCCCACCCTCCTTCCCCCTACCCTTCTGATTCCTGAAAGACAGATTCTATACAATTGGTGAACCTGAATCTCTGACAATCTTCTATTGACCCTGATCCTTTTTCTATGACTTACTCTTTATAACAGCAAACAAGATCTGGGGAAGGTTATAGTGCATGCTGGATAGGGTTTAGCCACGAGCTGGCAGATGATCTCGAGCTTGAATATAAAGACCTAGACGGATCCGAGATAGGACAACATCGCATAAAGAAGTTATGTACTCACCATAACGTTCCATGTGTGTTGTCCATCTTCGCCTTCATTCTTACATCCCACCCTCCTTCTCCCTACCCTTCTGATTCCTGAAAGACAGATTCTATACAATTGGTGAACCTGAATCTCTGACAATCTTCTATTGACCCTGATCCTTTTTCTATGACTTACACTTTATAACAGCAAACAAGATCTGGGGAAGGTTATAGTGCATGCTGGATAGGGTTTAGCCACGAGCTGGCAGATGATCTCAAGCTTGAATATAAAGACCTAGACGGATCCGAGGATCAGATCCGAACCTAACCTAGTAAGAATGAAGGCAAAGATGGACAACACACATGGAACGTTATGGTGAATACATTACTTCTTTTCATGTACTCATCATAATGATGCATATGTGTTGTCTGTTTCCATCATTTCTCGCTGATGGGTTCTTTGGATACAACCTCAGATCCGACTTCGGCCACTTTCTGGGTTTAGAATCTGTCGCTCAGTCTCTTCCCCTTACCTATAATCCCATCTAAACCCCAGCATTACCTCCGATTGAATTTGCCTGCAACTTAGTGACAACCCAATCAACATTATACATTAGATAAAACACCACCCTGATAGCAACAAACAGTGCAGAAGAGGAATAGAATCGAATAAAGCAGCCTCCTCTGAAGCTGAAATAATGAGAAACTCGTGGCATATGCCCCAGTAGTCATACCAGACATCTGGATGGAAATCTTCCATTTAAAGATGGGGGAATGGAGGGAGGGAAGTTGAGGAATGGCAGAAACAAACAACACATTACTTTGTTATGGTGAGAACGTACCTTTTGTAGCTGATGTTGTTTTTTCTGTCCATTCCTCACAGATGGGGCAGAGTCCCCAGCTATTTAGTCTTCATGGCAGGATATTCTGGAGGACGGCAGAACCGAAAGCCATTCTATCCCTGGAAACAATTTCCCAGTTTATAACGAGTGATAAAGGTATGATTCTTGAACCAAGTGGCAGCAACATGAATATCATCGATTGATGTCTTCAACAAGAAATCATAGGAAGTAGATACAGATTTTATTTAATGTGCTTTCAGAAGTTTTTGTAAAGTCAAACCTGTGTCTTTATTGACTGGAGAAGTACAGCTAGTCAGCCATCTTACTAAGGTAACTTTTGACAGCGCGATCCAACTTGGCTTTGGAAGAGGACACACACAGTTGGTCTGATGTTCTGAAAGGTCTCATTCTCTGGAGACAGAAACACAATTGTTTATGTATGTCTAAGAGGTGAAGCATATAGTCCCCATTATTAGCAAACTTAAGGAAGAAAACTGGCAAGTTAATAGTTTGAGTGCTAACTTTGATGCCACCTTAGGTAGAAAGGAAGTACTGGTATGTAAAGAGACTTTGTCCTTATGAAAAGTGATATATGGGGGTTGACAAGACAAAGCCTGGAGTTCAGACACTCTTCTGGCTGAGGTGTAATAGCTACCAGAAAAATAGTATTCCATGTCAGAAACTTTAAATCTAGTTTGGCTGCTGGTTCAAATGGAGACTGCTTTAACACCTGTAGGAGCACAGTAAGGTCCCAAAGAGGAATGAGGTACTTGATAGGAGGCTGGAAAAGAAAAATACCACAAAGGAAGGCTTTACATAATTTCAGGGATGCCAAAGAAGAATGATTTTCACCATTGTAGAAGTTGGATATCACAGGCAACTGGACCTTGATAGTGGGTTTGCTTACTCCAGCATGAAAAACTGAAGCAAGAAATTCTAACACTGCTAATATGGGGGCTGAATAGTCTTTTAGAGGCCCAAATGGAAAATCTTTTCCATTTACTTTTATAAGCCTTCCTTGTTGAGGCTTTCTTTGATGATATGATAATATCAACTACTTGTGAGAACAGCTTGGGCTGCCTAGCCATCATTGGAAGTGGAGAAACCATGTGGTCAGCCTGAGGGCTTGAATGTTCAGGTGAGGCAACCCAAAAGTGTGAGAGAGAAGATCTGGATCCGGATCCAGATCCACCACTGAAAGAAGGTGTGTCAAATGAGGCTAAAGGAAGGGGAACTGTAGCTGTCCAGCCCAAAAAGGGGCACTGAGGATGATCTTGCTGTTCAATCATGATGCTTTATGTAGAAATTTCAGGATTAAGCTGAAGACTGGAGCGCTAAGGAGCTAGTTTTCCTAATAGGGGAACACCTGGAACCCAAGCAGCCCGAAATGAGCTGCAACCACTACTATGCACTTGGTGAGTACCCTGGAGGCTGTAATGCGACCAAAGGGTAGGGCTCTGAAATGGAACTGACTGGCTCCCAGGCAGAAGTGCAGAAATCTTCTGGATCGCCTGTCTATTTTGTTGGTCTGTCAAGCACATCCAGTCTTTCTTCCATAAGAGAGGGAAAGTAGACTGTACTATGATCATCTGCAAATTTGAATGCTTGACAAAAGAACTGGTCTTCGGTCCCCCACTCTTTTTCGCATAAAAAGAATCTCAAGGAAGTTTTGAACCCTTATTGGTCCGGTGGGACCTTTTGGATGACTCTGTTTGTGAGCAGCTTTTTGATTTCCAGCTCTGCTGCTTTTCTTTGAGAGGGTGGTATACTGGGGAGTTTTTTACTGGTGATAATTGTCTGCACCCAAACATCTGTGGTGAATGATGTCCAGGCCTCTGGATACAGAGATAAGTGCTCCCTGACTGTGTCCAGTGTGCAGCATTAAAGTAAATATTCAGGAGCATGCTAAGGCCTTTTGGTGAGGGAACCCCTAAAGTCTTGATTTTTGTATCTGTGAAGCACTTGCCACTGCCAGGAGGGATGAGCCATGGAACATGTAGGCCAATGTTCACTACATTTTTAATTTGACACAAGAGAGCGCAAGTGTTGTGGAAACTGTTTACCAGACAGAGAGTTGGCAATGGTAGGAAGAGTAGTGTTCATTGAACAAGATTATTCAGAAATTACTTTAAAGAGTCATTCTTGTTTTGTTTTGTTAAAGTGGTGAGGGAGTGTAAAGGTAAATGACTGATGTTTAAGTTATCATTTGCTTCAGCACTTAGGGTATTCTGGAATGAAAAGGTGTTTGATAATCCTAAAGAGGTTACACTACTATTTCCTGCAGTATTGAAGTTTTTTTGGAATGGAAAAGTGTTGATGTTTGACAATCTTGATGAAGTAACTGAGAAAACAAAAAGAGCTTCTAGTTAGATTGATGCAGTCAAATGAATTGAAATGGTAAGGGATGTGATTGAATTGGGAGATACACTGACACATGCAGAAATGGAAAATGAATAGGAGGAAAAATGTAAATCTCTTTGTTACTGTACTGCTCTTAGGTTGTTGTTTTAACAGTATTCTGCAACAGCTGTGATCTGATGTTGTTAATCTTCATTCCATTCATCACTGATGGGTTATCAGTTCCATCCTCGGAACCGAGTCGGCCTAATACCAAGCTCGCACCAGCCAAAAACTATCGAGCTAAGCTTTTACTCACAATTCCCTTCTCCCTGTTAGCCCAGATATTGTTTGCCACATAGCCGTAAAGCCCCTTTCAAGCCATCTCTCAGTTAAGTCTTTGATATTTTTGATATGTAAGTGCTTATTGAAAAGTCTTGGTAGCTTATTCTTTATTTTACTTGTGTCTAGCTATCGCTAAGTTTTCAACCTTCTCTTCCAACTTTTTCCTGTCAACTACCTGTTGGTAATCTTTGTACCATTGCTGGTACACTCCCTTCTCTCTACCCGCTGTGGTAATCTTCTACTACCATTGTTGGTGTTTTCCTTCTGGTTCTTCTGCCTTAGCTGTGTGTATAATATTGTTTTTTGTTGTTGCTGCCTTGTTTTTCTTTGTACTGCTTTTGTTGTGTTGGGATTGACATTTCTGAAAAAAGGGCACTTCAGGCTTTATTTATGTATTTATTTATTTTACATTTGTTGACCAGGATAGTCCGACTGGATACATGTCCAATTTCAGCAGAGGCCTGGAGAGAAAATCTCCACACTGTAATGTGATATATACAACAGACAGCCAATTTATAGAATACAAGAGTCACACTATTTATACATATTTTAAATGAGAAAATAGCACTATATAAGTATAGAACAGAAGAAAGAATTATAAAATTCTTACTGTTAAGAGTTGGGTAGGAAAGAGCAGGTCAAGAGGTAAAAGGTTAAGTGGTGGCAAGAAGATGTGAGGGGAAGAGGGTGTTTGATAGGAAAATAGGGAGGGAGGAAGAGATGAATTGTAAGCTGATAAAGGGATGGTGAGAGAGGTGTGAAGAGACAAAATCTGTTCTAGGTTAAAGGGGGGACATTACAGGGGCAAGTAGTGAGGTGGGTAAGGTAGTGTTTGAGAGATTTAAACAATGCTTGAAGTGTGGGAGAAAAATGCCGAATAGTAACATTCACGATGACTGTGTATATTGTTTGGGAGTGCCTTATTTTTCTGTCCAACTGCCTTGCTCTGTTTGTCAGGGATTTAGTTCCCGTCCCTTGAATGAATGAAAGAAGAAATTGATTCTAAAGGGTCTTCTTAAATTGTCCTTTCAGAGGCTCCGTCTGCGTTGGATGGTTCGCCCCTCCTAGAAAAGAGAAAAACAGGCCACATTCAGTTCCCTCCTCACTCTCTGGTGAGAAGGAGAGACAACCTAAACCCAAACTTGCAAAACTTTCCATACCGGACCAGAAGCCAGCTTCTACAGCAGAGATTTTAAGACTGTCTACTACAATTGCGTCGGAGCCGCCTTCAGCACTGACGATATCTATGGCACCGACTGTCTATAACCAAAACTATGATTTTGACCTCTACTCCGATCCTGGCACTGAGCCTTCCTACAGTTCTACTAGCTCAAGTGGACACTCCTCCCCGATCATCTCAAAATTGGAGACGGTGGTGCCATTAGACATTCAAGCACGGACCTGATATTCCCTGTCTGTGGACCATTTCTTGGGGCAGATTTATAGCCCCTTCCTAGAGCGTCCAGAGTCCCCTTCAGGGATATCCACGAGATCCACCAGGAGCCTCTCCGAACTAGATGTGGTGCACGTTGTGGACCAGCTGCTGACAGCCAGGGGGATTCATTAAAGATTCAGAAACCCAATCCCTTCATGGACTTGGAAATTCTACTTCACAGACTCCATATTACTCTCCTCCATTGACCTCCTTGCAGGTTTCGAAGCCCATGGCACCGATGCCTCTCTTGCCACCCTCAGTTTCGGTGCCAATAATGAATCTCACTTTGGCCCCGGAGCCATCCCTTTGGCTCCTTTGGAACCAGGTCTTCCTCAGACCTGGGATTGAACTACAGGCTCCTTGGTCCGGAGTTCGGTACCGAACCTGTCTGTGCCATCCATGGGGACAGGAGCTCTTTTGGTACAGATCCGGCTTGAGGCTCCATTCCTGAGAGCAGGCTCAACGGAGCAGGGTGTAACCCCAATTCCAAGGTTGTCTTTCTTGGTTCTGGGCTCCCACCCCTTTTCGGGCGGCCCTGCATTCCAGGCAATGGAGAGGGCACATGTCTCTGTAGGCAAACCTTTGGCATTGAAACCCAACCATGAGCTGCAGCTGTCACAGGCCACAGTCCTGGGGACATCAAGCACGGGAGCCACAGGAGACCCTATTGCAGGGTGCCCTTTTCTCCGGGTCCTCCTCAGAAGCTCCCACTGAGGAAGTTCCAAGGAAGAAATCGTGCAAGAGGAAGCACGTGGACTCCCTTGAGTAGTCCCTTACAGATTATATGGATTACGATGAAGGGGAAGGGTCCCCATGATCACCTCCTGAAGATGTCTCCTTCTGAGACGTCCTTGAGATCTTGAAACAGAAGGGTGATTGGAAGCCCAAAAGCCCTTCCTCTGAGGAATCCATTTTCCTGCAGGCTTTTCGTGCTCGACCATCTACCTCTTGGGTGACCCTGCCTACAGACCTGCTTGTTCAGCTTGTGGTGCAGCGTGCCTGGAAGAACCCTGATGCAGTTGAGACAATCCCAAGGAGACCAGACAAGATTCTCTCTCCCCCGAAGTTAATCCACATTGGTCAAAAGGTTTACCATTAGATGCGATGGTGGTGATGACAGCCACAAATAAAGAGCTCGCTGAGGAGAGCCACACTGTTTACCCACCTAACAGAGAGTCCCAAGCGATGGGCAGACTGAGGAAGTGAGTATTTGCTTCATCAACCTTTGCAATTCGGTCCTTGAACTACCTGGCACATTTCACGAGAATCTGAGAGACCTCATCTCTGAACTCTGTGGTACTTCATCAGGACAGGTGTCTGACGAGGTTAATGACAAGGTAGCCTCACAGCTAGCGACCCTGATCACAATATCAAATTCGTCCATGAGGTTAATTTCATATGCAACCAAAGGGGGGAAAGGGCTGCACGTTTAGGTGTAGTCATGAGACGTCATGCCTGGATGTGCCTATATGACTTCGTGGATCCTTTTAAGTCTTCCTTCCTTAATGCTCCAGTGGAAGCGTCTTCCCTGTTTGGCCGTAAAGTGAAGGACATGCTAGCCAGGTATGAGCAGGATGGCAAGACCCTGTCTGCCATTGGTGTACATTTCTCCACTCCTCAGCTCCTTTTCCAGGTACCATAGAAGTGGAAAATTGTGGCACAAAAAGTCTCAGGGTCCTTTTCATGACACGTGTGGTGAGTTCACCCCCAGAGGCAGAGGGGGCTACTCTTCCAGACAATGCCCCTACAGAGGCAGAGGGGGTCCATGTAGTCAGGGTTCCACTGATTCGTTCTCTGGACAACCCTTTCAGTGCTCCTGAAGTGCGGCCCGATTGCTTTCCTAAGGAAGCATTCAGGGGATGTCTTTCTCTGCACCCCAATACCTGGCTATTACCACCGATTCTTGGGTGCAGAAGATAACCAGAGGTTACTAAGTTCCATTTGATTCCTACCCAAAGCCACCAGAATGAATTCCTGACATTCCACCCAGTCTAAGGGAAGAAGGAGCTCTACAGATAGAAAAGTTGTATTTAAAAAGACTCTTCCAAAAAGTCCCACCAGACCAGATCGGATCCAGATTCTACTCAAGATTCTTTTTATTGCCAAAAAAAGACAGGGGACTGGAGACCAATTTTGGACCTCAGCTGTTTGAACAAGTTTATCACCCAGACAAAATTCTGGATGTTCACGGCTCAGCCCATTCTCCCCTTTCTGGAGGAAGGCGATTGGATGTGCTCGATAGACCTTCAGGATGCGTACTACCGCATCAAAATGGACAAACATTCCAGAAGGTTCCTTCACCTCTGGCTGGGAGCCAATCATTATCAATTCCACGCTCTCCCCTTTGGGCTCTTTACAGCCCCCAGAGTGTTCACCAAATGCATGGCAGCAGTGACAGCTCACTTGAGACTACACAGATTCCGGGTGTTTCCATACTTAGACGATTGGCTCCGCACAGCCCCCACCAAGCATCTACTGGTAACAGCCTTGTACTACACCCTCTCTCTGGAAAATCTTCTGGGAATCCCTATAAACTGGGGGAAATCCAATTTGACTCCAACCCAATCTTTGGAATTTATAGGGGTGAATTTCAATACCCGTTCTTGCTTAATCACTCTACCAGATTATAGCCTACAAAGACTAAGGATGCAGCTCCCAGTGAATACTCTACCACGATATGGTTTCAGCTCGAGAGGTCCTGCAGCTGTTAGGGTCAATGGCAACATCAGTATCAATAGTACCCTGTGCAAGGCTTCACATGAGGCTCCTACAGTGGCTTTTGTTAACTCAATGGTATCCATATCTCCACCCTTTGTCCTTCCAGATTTGAGTAACAAATCGATGCAAGCAAGACCTATCTTGGTGGATGAAGTCAGAGACAGAACTTTGGAGCCAATCATTCCATCCCTCTCAACCCAGCGCCATTGTGACCTTAGACACTTCACTGATGGGGTAGGGGGCATTTTCAGGGAATGACGGTCTAAGGCACATGGTCCGATTTAGAGGCCAGTCTGCATATAAATGGCCTAGAACTGAGGACAGTGCTTTTGGCATTGCAAGCATTTCAATCTGCCTTTCCTTCGGGAACAACTGCTATCCAGTCGGACAACATGTCAGTAGTTTGGTATATCAACAAACAAGGAAGAACTAAGTCCTACCCCTATGTCGAGAGGCCATGAGAGTTTGGCAATGGGTGATCGCTTCCAACTGCTTTCTGATGGCAATGCGTATCCCAGGGAATTCCAACGTGATTGCAGACAAGTTGAGCAGATGCATTCCCCTGCCTCACAAGTGGTCCCTCAACCCCAATTTAGCAGCAAAGATGTTCAGCCATTGGGGCCAGCCTTGCTGTAACCTATTTGCCTCCTTGTCCAACCACAAATGCAGCAACTACTTTGCCTTAATTCCCCCACAGGGGGAGTCCCAGAGGGACACTCTAATCCATGATTGGCCCATGGGACTGCTTTATGCTTATCCTCCCATTCCTCTGATTCCTCAGTTCATGAAGAAAGCTCTTCAGTTGAAAAGCAAAGTGATCCTCGTAGCACCATATTGGCCTCGACGGGTATGGTTATGCTTTCTTTGGCCTCATCTACTTTGCAGACCATGGATCTTGGATCCAACTCCAGATCTGATTTCTCACCTCCAAAGGTTGAGCCACCTGAACTTACCAGTCTCAAGCTCACAGCTTGTCTTCTCCACTTCCGATGATCGCCAGGCATTGTAATTTTTCCTCTCCAGTACGTGACATTATCCTAGCTTCGCATAAACCATCCACCAGGAAACTTTATGCTGACAAATGGAAAAGATTTTCAATTTGGTCTAGACAGAGAAAACTAGATCCAAATTCTGCACCGGTTTCTGTTGTACTCCAGTACTTATCAAACGCCTTTAAGGAGGGTGCTGCAGCATCAACAATACAAGTTCATTTAGCTGCCATTTCGAATTTTCATAATGGTTTTGGTGATGACTCCTAAATTTCACATCGCCTAAGCAAAACTTTTTTGAAAGGAGTCTGTCACTCCAGACCTCCAATTAAGAAGCCCATAGAACCATGGAGTCTCTCACTAGTTTTGCAATCTTTGACATGGCCTCCTTTTGAGCCAGCAGCCACTTGTGACATCAGGTTTCTGTCTTGGAAATCTCTTTTTCTGGTGGCCATTACATTGGCCAGATGCATTTCCCTGCTCCAGACTCTTTGCATGAAGCATCCTTATTTGATGGTTTTCCTTAAGGACAGAGTATCACTATGAACCAACCCTTCCTTCCTTCCGGAAGTAATTTATGAGTTCTCTATTAATCAGATGATTGACCTACCAGTGTTCTTTCCTACATTTTCAAACAAGGGAGAGTATTATTTACGTTTACTTGCTGTCCACAGACAACTGAAATTTTACTTAGGACAAAAACAATCTGTAAATCAGACTAGTTATTTATATCCTTATCTGGTTCAAAAATGGGAAAGTCAGTCTCTAAAGTGACCTTATCTAAATGGCTTAGAGACTGTATAATTTTCATTTATCACCAGAAAAGAAAGTCTGCTCCATCAAACATCAGAGCTCACTTCACCAGATCAATGGCAACTTCTATGGCGTTCCACTCTAGAGCTTCCATGGATGACATCTTTGCAGCAGCTACATGGGCTTCTCCCCATACATTTATCACTCATTACAAATTGGATCTGGTCTTCTTTTGGCTCAGTGGTACTCAGGAATGTTCTTTCATAAGGGCCGCCTAAGTGACAGGTAGCTGGGGACACTGTGCCCCATCAGTGATGAATGGAATGAAGATTAACAACATCAGATAAAGATGTTATGTCTTACCATAACATTCTATCTGTGTTGTTGATCTTCATCCATTCATCATGTCCCACCCTCCTTTCCCTCCTAGAGGCTCCTGGGAGATGTATTGGATCCATCTCCTGGATTAAGGTTTTTACTCGGAGACGGCGTCTGTTTTACTAAGTCTGGGCAAACTCGATCTGAGGTAACAGGGAGAAGGGTATTGTGGGTAAAAGCTTAGTTCACGAGTTTTTGGCTGGCCGAGCTTGGTATAAGACCGACTCGGTTCCGAGGACGGAACCTATAACTCATCAGTGATGAATGGATGAAAATCAACAACACAGATGGAACTTTATGGTAAGACATAACTTCTTTTTTGTGAACATATCTCAAGGTTAGTGAACTTACTTTCAAGGATCCTTGATACTGCAGGAATCCTTTTCTGTCCTGGTTCTGTATCCATTTTATTTTCCCATCCACCCATCCAACTGTTGTATTCTTAAAACTTGGTGGCTTTTGAGTTGCCCGCCTCTACTATAAATTTGATATTGGAGAGTCCTCCCATTCCCATCGCATCAGTTCATTCTACTGAGTACTGTGAGATCATTTGGAAAGGCCCACCCCCTTAGTTTTTTAACCTTGAATTACCTTCAGTTTCCTCCCTTTCTACTTAACTAAATAAATTGCAGTTTATTCAGCTGCTTTTACTGTATTTGTGTCTCTTCCTATTTTATTACTTTATTTTGCTTTTGCTGCTTGTTCTTAAAAGTGTTCATTTGCATTTATTCTGCTGCATTTATTACTGCTGCATGTATTAGTGCTGGTTAGTAGCCTAATTAAATTGTAATTGTTAGTCTTAAGTCTCAGTTTTGGTTTAATGACTTGGGCTTCTGGCCAGTTATTTTACATTAAGAAGGTTTGTAGTCTACATTCTTGTGGGAGGAGAGGGTAGCCTCTGCCCTACTGAGCTGGGAATTGCTGGGTGAAGGCTTATTGTGCCTTTTGTTCTAAGTGTCTTTGTTCCGGTTTAAGCACTTGTGTTCCAAACCAGTTATTTTACATTAGGAAGATTTGTGGTCTAAATTCTTGTGGCAGGAGAGGATAGCCTGCAAACCTTCTAAGCTGGGAATTGCTGATTGAAGGCTCATTGTGTCTGTTATTCTGAAAGTTTCTTAGTTCTGGTTTAAGTACTTGGGCTCCAAAACAGTTATTTTACATTGGAATGGTTGTGGTCTAGACTCTTGTGGCAGGGAAGTGTGGACTTCACCCTTCTAAGCTGGGAATTGCTGGTGAAGGTTTATTGTTCCTGTTATTGTAAGTGTCTTTATTTTGGTTAAGCACTTGAGTCCCAAGTTCTAAACCAGTTGCTTTACATTAGGAGGATTTGTGGTCTAAACTCTTGTGGCAGGAGAGGATAGCCTACACCCTTTTAAGATGGAAATTGCTAGTTGAAGGCCTATTGTGTCTGTTATTGAAGTTCTTAGTTCTGGCTCAAGCACTTGGGCTCCAAACCAAGTTGTTTTACATTAGGAAGGTTTGTGGTCTAGACTCTTGTGGTGGAGAGTGTGGCCTGCACCTTTCTAATCTGGAAATTGCTGGTGAATTGTGCTTTATTTAAACTGTTTTTTGCTGTTGTGACTGTAATTGTTATGCACTTTGAATTTCTAGTACTTCTGCATTTCATAGAATGGGCTAGATTCAGACTTGCTGAATCTAGAATGTTTGGTATCATTTGAGCACAAAAAACAGCTCTTCACTGAAATACTGCAAGATCTGAGGCATCCATTGCTTTCAGCTAACTGTAAGTTTGTGTTTTTGCTCTTATAGTGCACTTTTAATTTGTGTTTGCATTCTACTGTCTGTTTGAATTGTCTGAACTGTTTTTTGACACATTTTACTGTATACTGTACTAGTTTAGCTGCAACTTAGCCCAGTTCCAGATTTGCTGTTTCTGGGTCTGTTTTGTAACTTCAGAGCATCAAATTCAAGCCATCTTTGTTGGTGAAGGCCCTTCTGCACCCTTGTGGGAGGAGACTGCTGTCTGGTTCCATTCTAATCAAGGGTGATTGGACTAGAGCTCAGAGACAGCATCCTTATTGGCTAGTTTGAGTTGTTAAAAGTGTTATTTCTTGTTTTATTTAAGCCCCACGTTTATGCTTGTTTGAGTGTAGCACACCATTGTGCACTGCCGCATAGCAGTGGTTACCACTGGTGGTTATAGACGCAAATGTTTTCCTTGTTAAATTTTCCCTTAGCACTTTGCTTTTGGTTCTCCAGAGGTTTTTCATGGCCCTGCTCTATTTTCAGGTGGAACACTAAGCCTAGCCTCAGAGGTACCAACCCACATCTCACCCAGTAGCCATTCCTAAGTGACCTCTTTTCCTGCCCATATAAATTTACCTAACACTTCGGATGGACAATTTCCCAGAGTTTCTCCAGCCAGCTTAGTCGACATGGGCATCCTGAGGCAGTGTAGCAACTGCCTTATGTTCACCAATTAACCCTCTGTACCTAGACCACTCAAACTCAACATGTGAGACATGCAACTATATTAAGAACCTTGAATCCATGCTCTCTGTCACACCAGCCAGTCATAGGTGATTCCATCATGAGACACACAGATGTTCCTGTCACCAGGCTGTATAATGAAAAGATCACAGTCAGCTGTCTGTCAGGTGCCAGGATACTCCATATCACATATACACACGTCTTTCAACAACAGGTACTGTTATGATTCTGTCATAGTCCATGTTGGTGTGAACAATTTGAGACGTACCTCTGTGGACTATATGAAAAGACATGACTGAACTCTTGGACTGTGTGTCTCAGGCAGGTATATCCCTAGCCTTAAGCAGCATTTTATCTTCACCTAGGATGATGTCTCAATACAAACAGAAAATAACTGACTTCAATAATTGGCTTAGTTTCTGGTGTCATTCTAAGGGGATCCAGTGTCTGTCAGGGATGATATGATTGACAGACCTCAGTGCTTTGCCAGAGATGATCTTAAGTCTGTCACCCATGGGATTTCAGCTACTGGCTAAGGCTCTTGCCTCCCCCATAATGCCTTTTTTAGGCAGTGTCTCAAGGACATCAGTCTGACAAGCCTTATCTGCAAGGCCATGGAGCGTATTATCATGGAACTTATAAACAAAGACATTGGCAACCTTCAAACACTGGACCCCACCCAGTTTGGGTTTGTGAAGGGCCGATCTTGTCTCCTGAACCGGATTGACTTCTTTAAATCAGTCTCCAGCCATGGACAAGGGTAAGGTGGTCCACACAGCCTATCTAGACTTTGCCAAGGCCTTTGACACCATCCCCCACTCTGGAATCATAGATAAACTTACTAAGTTGGGCATTAATCCCTATGTCACCCAATGGGTTGCTAAATGGCTTACTGATAGAACCCCCACTGTAAAAGTAGCCGACTCCAAATCCAGCTCCAGACAAGTGGAGTACCTCAGGGTTCAGTCCTGGGGCCGCTCTTGTTTGGCATCTACTTCTCTGAAGTACAGGTCAACACTAAGGGACTCTGGCTAACAAAGTTTGCAGATGACTGCAAACTGGGAGCCATTATTGAATCCCCAAATGATGTGGATACTCTACAAAAAGGCCTTACAGAAACAGATGCTTGGTGCCAGAGCCATGGGCTCGGGCTCAAGCTCAATGCCAAGAAATGTATTGTTATTACCTTTGGGAAAAAACATGTATCCGTGAATTACCATATAGGTGGCTGTACACTAAACACAGAAAGTGTGATAAGAGACTTGGGGACACAGGTGGACAGTGGTCTCACCTTCGATAACCACATCGCTACAACAGTCAGGAAATCCTTCTATGTGGCACACCTCATCACGAAAGGCTTTTCATCCAGAAAAAAGGAGGTCATTGTCCCACTGTACTCATCCCTCATTAGACCCATTATAGAATACAACGCCCCATTTGGTATGTACCTCTCAAGACATCTGCAACAACTGGAAAGGCCTCAGAAATACCTCACTAAAAGAATCATAGGCCTAAAGCAGATGCCCTTCGCTGACCGCCTTAAAAAACTCCAGCTGTACTCTGTCGCATATCGTCTACTCAGAGGCGATCTCTGCTTAACATACAAGGCCATGTCAAACCCAGAGCTGTTGGACATGCTACACTTAAAGAAATCCCAATCCCTCAGAGCTACACGCTCCAGGGATCTAAACCTTGTCATCACAATAAACAAAACATGCTGGAGGGATAGGTTCCTGACCCAGAGACTCCCCAGACTCTGGAATAGACTGCCCATACATGTCAAGCAGAGTGCCTCTTTGGACCTCTTCAAGAGAACCTTGACGATTGGATGGGAGAAAGGAAATTCACCCCAGGGATCACGTCAGTCGCCCTGCTAGACAGGGGTCCAGGAAAGTAAATAATGTGGGAAGAAATAGCCAGGGAATTGTTATGGCTAGGCTTGTATAGGCCCTAGGGCTGATAGCCTAGTACCAACCTATGAACCTATGACATAACTCCATCTAAAAACATCCTCAAGGTTATGCAGCTAAACACTATGAGTCTTAACATGAAACTGCACTCACTGGAAACAGTCCTCACCTTGGAAGACACAGACATTTGTGCAGTCACAGAGACCTGGTTCAAGGTTGTGGACAGCACTGCAGCTATACCAGGTTGCACCTCCTTCCACACGTTCAGACCACAAACTGAAGGCATAAAAACTAAAGGAGGCGGTTTATCAATACTCGTTAAAGAAAAATACACCTGCAGATTGGTTAAACAGTATGATTCCTTGGATATAGTTCAGTTGCAATTAACTGTTGGTAGGGCACATATTCAAGTCATTGCCAGCTGCAGGGCCCCCTCCATGAATTAGGACACCCACTCTGCCTATTTGGATCTGCTGGAGTCTATCAAGATACATCCAAACACCATGGTTTGGGCGACTTTAACTACCTATCCATTGACTGGGTAAATTACATGTGCTCAAACTCACTTGCCCAAAGGGACTTTAACTCCAGTGCCATGGACCAGCTGGTTGACACCTTCACAAGGAGTGCCAGCATCCTGGATCTGGTACTTACCAATATGGGAGACTACTGTAGCACCCCCACTGTGAGGTCTTCCCTGATGAGATCTGACCACAAATCAGTCTCATTCTAAATAACTATCATACCTGACCCCCCCCCCCCCCCAGCAGCAGCTAAAGTAAAAATAAAATCTCCAAAACAGATTATAACCTCTTACGGGATGGTAAAAATAGCTTCACTGCACCTCTCCCTTCAGGTGTAACTGGCAACTATGCTCAGTTCTTCACCAAAGACTTATACAAACACTGTATAACTGTACTGACTCGGCTGCACCTGATAGGATCAAAACAAGCTCCTCAAGGAAGAGTAAACCTGCCTGGTGGATAGCTGCCATTAACAGGCTTTTCAATAAGAGGAAGAAATTACTCTGTAAGAGTAGGAGGGAGTGGGCCATAAAGTGGCAACACTCTTTTCTCAGCTTAAACATGCAAATAAGACTTCTTGTGAAGTCCTCCAAAGCAAACTGCAAATCCAGATTAGCTTCCTCAACTAAGGACAACCATAAAGCATTCTTTAGTTACATCCATAACCTAAAGGGAAAGGCCCAGATGTGTGCTGAACTGGTAGTTAATGATATTATATATACTGAGCCTGTGGAAATAGCTAACTTGTTGGCTGACAGGTTCTCTGAAAACTCCACTCCCCTGTTCCCACCACACATACCCCATGACATCCCTACCACCTGTCCTCTACGTTGTATCTCTAATGAACAGGTTGTAAATGCCATCTCTAAGACCAAAAACACAGCAACTATGGGCTGCATCCTACATGGGCTCCAACAAGAATTAGCAACACCATTGGGCGCTCTTTTCAATCCTAGTTTAAGCACTGGCTTTGTTCCAGCCAAATGGCTACTGTTATTCCCTTGTACAAAGGTGGTGCATCCACTGGCCCCAGGAACTATAGACCTATTAGCCTGACTAGCCTTATCTGCAAGGCCATGGAGTGAATCATCATGGCCCTTATCAACAAAGTTATAGGTAATCTCCAAACACTTGACCCTACTCAATTTTGATTTGTCAAAGGGAGATCATGGCTGTGAAACCTGGTGGACTTCTTTGAGACAATCACCAAGGCCCTGGACTAGGGGAAATCTGTGCATACAGCCTACCTAGACTTAGCCAAGGCATTTGACACTAACCCCCACTCAGGCATCATTGACAAACTCAACCAGCTAGGTATCGACTCTTAGGGTTGGGAGGGTGGCCTAATGGTTAAGGTGTTTCCCTTACAAACACACAAGGTGCAGGGTTTGAGTGTCACAAGGGATAATTGGCTAGGCTTAAAATGGCTCGCAAGGGCAGTTAGCTTAGTACTAATCTATGAACCTATGAACCTATATCATTAGATGGGTCGCTAACTGGCTCACTGATAGAATCTATATAGTCAAAGTAGGGGAAACCACCTCCTACAGCAGACCTGTAACCAGTGGTGTTCCACAGGGCTCAGTCCTGGGACCTCTACTGTTTGGAATCTATTACTGCAAAGTACAATCAAAAAATAAAGGTCTGTGGCTGGCAAAGTTTCGTGATGACTGCAAAGGGGGAGTGGTTATAAAATATCCAAATGATGTCAGTATCCTACAAGAGGGTCTTACATAAACAAATTGTTGGTGCCAAAGTCATGGCCTTAAGCTCAGTGCAAAAAATGTGATGTTATGTGGTCCTATCTCGCCTACATTCATTACTGACAGGTTCGGAGCCGAGAAGCGGCTCCAACTCGGCCGACTATTTTTCTCTAGCACGGAGTCTCTAATTGGCTGGGCTAACCCGGTATCCCAGGATGCACCTCGCCCCAACCCACAGATCTCGTTTGCTGCTCGTTGAGTTAGGACGTGGTCTCGCGCTTGACTGTAGCTAAGTACACTTTTACTAAACTTTCTAAAGTTTTTGTACTTCTCCTTTATATAAAAAAGCTATTTTCATAGCTATATTGTGTTTTGTGTGTGTTTGAGCCTGTTCGGTATAGTTTTTGGAGAGTGTGTGTGGTTTCCCTTGTGCTTGGTGGGCTAGGCCGTTTAATTTAGAGGGACCTAGTCCTCTCCGTCATAAATCGTTCTGTAGTTTGTTTTTGTCAGTTTTTCTTCCCTAGGGAACGTTTAAGTTAGAGTTCCTGTGTCCAGTAGTGTTTTCCGCCTTCCTACTGTTAGTTGTTGAGTGTTTGTTTTTTTGTCTGACATGTCGAAGGAGCAGAAGGAGCATAAACCCTCAGGGTTTAAAAAATGCTCTAAATGTGCTTACAAAATGTCGATTACAGATGGGCATGCCATCTGTGTTTATTGCGTTGGTGCGATTCACCTACAAGAATCATGCGGTGTCTGCCATTCCTTCAGCTCTAGGGTGCTGCTGGAAAGGAAAAATAAACTGATTTTGAAGGGCCTAGTTAAGCCCGCCTTTGAAGAGGATCCAGAGTCTGCTTCTTCTACTGGCAAGTCTAAATCTACCAGAACTAAGAAAAGATCTCCGGCTCCATCTAGTTCTTCGGAGCCCCCGGAGAAGATTTTGAAAGTACTTACTACCTCCTCGGTTCCTTTGGCTTCGGAGCCGCAGGACAAGCTCTCTGTTTTGGATACTGCCTCCTCAGCTCCATTGTCCTCGGTGCCGCAGGAGGTATCTGTGGTACTGGAGTCGACCTTGGCTCCGATCTTTTTGGAGCCAATTCGGAGCCGGTCACCCAGTGTTAGGCAGGAGTCCATATGTAGGAGATCCCCATCTCCTTCAGTTTCCTCCAAATCCTTGAGATTGTCTGATTTGGATGTGGATAGGGTGGTCCAGAGGCTCCTTCAGTCGCCGGTGTTAGCCAAATTGTTTTCGGCTCTGACCCAGTCGGCTCCGGAGCCTGCCCCCTTGTCGGTACCGATGATTCCTCCTCCGAGCACCTCTATGTCATCGGAGCCAGAGTGTTCGGCACCGAGTGATGTCCTTGCGCCGGCTCTGATACCCCTGGCGGGTTTATCGGAGCCGACATCGGCTCCAACCATTTCGGTTCCGTCATCTGGTTTACGCACTCTGGTTTCCTCGGTTGGGCCCGAGGGGGATGCATCGGGACTTCT
Organism: Protopterus annectens; assembly: GCF_019279795.1. NCBI lineage: Eukaryota > Metazoa > Chordata > Ceratodontiformes > Protopteridae > Protopterus > Protopterus annectens. The sequence goes on from NC_056737.1 coordinate 1,064,695,543, forward strand.
GTCGGCTCCGAGTCTCCCTCTCGGGGCTTCGGCTAGGAGGACCCCAACCCCAGTTGTGGTCTCGGAGACGGGTCAGTCCTCGGATTCGGGGGGGCCCGCCTTCGAGGCCATGAGGAGCGCACTGCCCAGGTCGTCAGTGACATCACTTGGATCGGTCACTCCGTCCCCATACACCCCGGCTAGAGCCTCTGATGCCCCCCTGTCCATGGACAGCGGAGCTCGAAGGCCTGAGGACACCCCCATGAGTGGTCCCCAACTTTCTGAGGGCCCCTCAGAGTCTGTGCCTGAGGAGCCTCCCAGGAAGAAGTTGTGCAAGCGGAAGCACATAGACTCCCAAGACGAGTCCATCACCGCCAATACTGACCTCAAGGATGCAGAGGGGTCCCCTAAGTCGTCCTCCGATGATGTCTCTTTCTCTGACATCCTGGAGATATTGAGGCAGAGAGGCGACTGGCCTTACAAGTCCCCCTCTGAGGAGGAGTCGGTATTCCTCAAGGCCTTCGGAGCTCAACCTTCCGCCTCCTGGGTGTCTCCACCCTTCAATGAACTCTTGGACCTGATTTGTCAAAGGGTGTGGGAGCACCCTGATTCCATGGAACTGGTGCCCAGTCATCCGAATAAGTTCCTGTCTGCTCCCCAGGGAAAGAGTTCTTAACAAAAGGGGTCCCCGTAGATGCCATGGTGGTGACGTCAGCCACTCAGCAGGACGTTGCAGAGGCTTCTTCTTCCGTCCATCCTCCTAACAAGAAGTCCAGGAATGTGGATCGGTATGGGAAGTGTACCCTGTCTTCAGCGACCTTTACACTGCGGTCGCTGAATTACCTTTGTCACTTTACTGGGCTCCAGAGAGATCTCGTCAAAGAGTTGGGCGATACCTTGATGGGTAACATGCCTGAGGCGGTAGCGCAGACTGTTAACGCCCAGTTGTCTACCCTTGGTTCCATTGTCAACTCGTCCATGAGGCTCATATCTGTGCAGCCGAGGGGGCGAGTAGGGCAGCTAGTTCAGGTTTGGCTCTTAGGAGGTAAGCCTGGATGCACCTATGTCACTTCGCGGAGGCCTTCAAGTCTTCCTTCACTGACGCCCCCTTCGATGGGTCCTCTCTTTTCGGACCCAAAGTGAAAGACACTCTCACCAGATGTGAGCAGGAGGGCAAAACCTTATCTGTCATTAGGGGCCCGTTTTTCTCTTCCCTCTAGGCCTTATCTCAAGGCTCAGAGAGGAGGGAAGATGTGGTTCAAGAAGTCACAAAAGTCTTTCCTCGCCACTCATGGTGAGCCCCCCTCCAGAGGCAGAGGAGGGGGGAATTACTCTGGAAGATGCCATCCTAGGGGCAGAGGAGGCCCCCGCAATTTGGGAGACCTCTACTCCTTTTGCGGATCTTCCTATCAGCATCCCTGAGGGATTGCCCGACTGTGCTATTCCGGAGCCAGTCGGGGGCCGTTTTTCGAGGCATCCTCAAGCCTGGAAGAGCATCACTCAGGATCGATGTGTGCTTTGAATAATTACCGGAGGTTACACCATTCCCTTTACTTCACCCCCTCCCCCAATCAGAAAAATCCCGGACGTTCCACCCAGTCAAAGGGATCAAGCAGCACTAGAGATATCAAAGCTGCTAGAAAAAGGAGTCATCCAACCGGTCCTCTCAGACCAGATCGGATCAGGAACTTACTCAAGACTCTTTTTGGTGCCGAAAAAAACAGGGGACCTGAGACCCATTCTGGATCTCAGCCGATTGAATCACTACGTCCTGAAGTCCAAATTCCGAATGGTCACTCTTCAGTCCATCTTCCCATTGCTGGGAGAGGGAGTATGGATGTGCTCCATCGACCTCAAGGATGCCTATCACCACATCAAGATGAACAAGGCATCCAGGAATCATTTACGCTTCCAGCTGGGAGCCAGTCATTTCCAGTTTCGTGCCCTGCCCTTTGGTCTCACCACAGCCCCCAGGGTGTTTACCAAGTGTTTGGCAGTGGTCACAGCTCACCTGAAACGTCTAGGATTCCAGGTGTTTCCTTACCTGGACGATTGGCTCCTTACCGCCCCCACCAGGCATTTCCTCATTCGAGCCAGGGAGGCTACCATAACCCTTTGCCAAAGGCTAGAAATTACATTAAACTGGGAAAAATCTGCCTTGCTGCCCTTACAGCGTGTTGTATTTATAGGCGCAGAGCTAGACTCTGTTCAAATGAGGGCCTTTCTACCTCTAGAAAGGATAAGAGTGCTGCAATCTCAAGTTCAAGCTTTGTTGCCCCTCAAGAAGGTCCAAGCCAGGTTAGTTCTTCAGCTATTGGGATCCATGGCGGCTACCATCATGCTAGTGCCCTTAGCCAGACTACACATACGGATCCTCCAGTGGCTCCTTTCAGTCCAGTGGTCCTTTCAAAAATTCCCTGACTCTCATCTAATTCTCCTCACGGAACAATACAGACAGGATCTCCATTGGTGACTATGTTCCTCCAACCTGGACAAGGGGAGGAATCTAGTTCCTTTGTCTCCTGCTGCCACAGTGACCACAGACGCTTCCCAGATTGGGGGGGGGGCATTATCTGGGCAGAACGGCCCAAGGCATGTGGCAGGATCACGAGGTACACTTACACATCAATGTCCTAGAGATGAGAGCGGTGCTATTAGCATTGCAAGCACTCCAGAGCTCTCTTCCCCGGGGAACGATTGCAATTCACTCGGACAGCATGTCAGTTGTGTGGTACCTGAACAAGCAAGGAGGAACCAAGTCTTACCCCCTTTGCAGAGAAGCCATGAGAGTGTGGCATTGGGCAGTGTCTTCCTAACGGTTTCTAGTGGCAACGCACATTCCGGGAAAGTCCAACGTGATAGCAGACAGGCTAAGCAGAGCTATTCTGATGCCTTACAAGTGGTCTCTGAACAACCGAGTTGCGATTCGGATCTTCAGCAGGTGGGGTCAGCCTTGCTGCGATCTCTTTGCCAGTCCTCTCAATGCCAAATGCAGCAACTACTTCACCCTGATCCCCCCACAGGGGGAGTCACCCAGGGACGCACTAGTCCACGGTTGGCCTCCCGGTCTGCTCTATGCCTTTCCTCTGTTTCCTCTGTTACCAAGAGTGATTCAGAAAGCCATATACTTGGGAAGCAAGATGATTGTAATTGCCCCACACTGGCCCCGCCAAGTCTGGTTCCCCTTTCTTCAGCAGTACACAATGGCCGGTCCTTGGACACTGGATCCAGTGCCAGACCTATTGACTCACATGTCGGGACAGTCCCACCCCTCCCTACAGTCCCTCAGGTTGACAGCCTGGCTGCTCCACTTCCATCATTAGTTAGACTACATTCCCTTTCACCTGAGGTGGTGCATATCCTGTCGTCGTCTCACAAGTCCTCCACCAGAAGAATTTACTCCAGCAAATGGAAGAAATTTTCCATCTGGGCTCAGGCCCAAGGTCTGGACCCTTTCACAGCCCCTATATCGGCGGTCTTAGACTTTTTAGCTATGCTCTTCCGACAGGGCTCCGCTCCCTCGACCATTAAGGTGCAGCTGGTGGCCATTTCTAACTTCCATGTATCCTACGAGCCCACTCTTATGGGCCATAAACTTTGTAAGGCCTTTTTGAAAGGAGCCTGGTTACTTCACCCTCCTTTGTCAGAACCCGTCATGCCATGGGATTTAAATCTGGTGTTGCAAGCCATCACTTCTCCGCCCTTTGAGCCGGCTGCCACGTGCGAACTAAAATTCTTATCCTGGAAGACGGCATTCTTGGTTGCCATCACTTCGGCTAGAAGAGTATCAGAACTTCAAGAGTTGTCCATTAAACCCCCGTATTTGATCTTCCATAAGGACAGGGTATCCTTGAGACTTAATCCGTCCTTTCTTCCTATGGTGTCTTCCACGTTTAGCTTCCACCAATCCATTGAGTTACCGGTGTTTTTTCCAAACTTCTCCCACAAAGCAGAGTTCAAATTTCATCAATTGGATATGCATAGACAACTGAGATTCTAGTTACACAGGACGAAACATGTAAGGAAATTGGATCATTTGTTTGTGTCCTTCTCAGAGAATAGAACGGGTGGCCCTGTTTCCAAGTGCACAATTTCTAAGTGGATTAAGGATTGCATTTCCTTTATTTACTCATCAGCAGGCAGAAATTTACCATTCCCAGTTAAAGCTCATTCCACCAGGGCAGTCTCGACTTCGATAGCGTATCATGCCAGGCTTTCCTTGGATGACATTTGTGCAGCGGCCACTTGGGCTTTTCATCATACCTTTATCTCTCATTACAAGCTGGATGTGGCGTCTAGAGGCTGGGCTTCCTTTGGTTCCACGGTTCTCAGGAGTATTTTCCTATGAGCCTCCCGGGTTAGAGGTGCTAGGGACGCTGTCCCATCAGTAATGAATGTAGGTGAGATAGGACCACATAACATCAGTTAGTTATGTACTCACCATAACGATCGATGCATGTGGTCCATCTCGTCTACATTCTTACGTACCCTCCCACCTGCCCCCTTCCTGAAGGATTTGGAGGAAAATTGCTCTGAGACCCTTCAAAATTGGTTATTTGTTCCTTTTTCCTGGTTGGCGATATTCCTCTTAGTGAGGGTTGTGTATGTGGAGTGATTGCGATGTATGCAAACAAGATCTGAGGGTTGGGGTGAGGTGCATCCTGGGATACCGGTTTAGCCCAGCCAATTAGAGACTTCATGCTAGAGAAAAATAGTCGATCGGGTCGGAGCCTATTCTCGGCTCCGAACCCATCAGTAATGAATGTAGGCAAGATGGACCACATACATCGATCGTTATGGTGAGCACATAACTAACTGTTATCATCCCTTTCGGTAAGAACAATGTTCCTGCCAAAGTGCAAAAAATTGTATTATCATCCCTTTCGGTAAGAGCGATGTTCCTGCTAACTACCACATCAATAGCAACACCTGAAGTATGCACTCAGAGGTGAGAAAACTGGGCACACAGGTTGACAGCAACCTTACCTTTGACCACTATGTCTCCATAGTGATGAGGGGCAGTCTGTATTGCTCATCTCATAAGTAAGGGCATTCATAAATGAAAACAAACTCACTGCAACCTGGATAACTGGATGGGGGGGCAGCAAAATAACCCTGGGATTCCACCTGTGGCCCTGCTGGACAGGGGCATCGGGTGTTGACTTGTCAGAACATGGGCTAAATTCTTGGCTAGGATTGTAAGGACCTCATTGCCATTAGCCTAATAACTTCTTATGATTGTATGACACAATCCTAGTTGCAAGTATTTTACATCACAAGCCATACTGACACACTCCCAGTTACAAACATTATACGTCACTTATAATCTACCCAGACATTTTCAGTCAACCATTACATAGCTCATTTAAGTCCTGCCTTCTTTTAAAAGTCATTCCTCCCCTGTATGTATTATTCCCACAATTCCCATTTTTTTCTTATGTAGTCTGCTCCTACCCCTTTCTAAAGATTTCAATTCCAGTTGTTTTATCTCTGTTACTACTACTTCTAGGATAGTTGGTTTAGATTTTAATTTCCATTTTCTGGTAACTGATTTTTTTTTTTTGGCAGCCAACATAGACACAACAAGGCCTTACCAAGTATAGGCGATTCCAGTTCTATATCACAGCTTAGAAAAATCATCTCGCTCGTCACATCACTCTGCCTACTCAGCATCCCGCAAGGAATCCTTAAAGTTCACCAACTCACCACACTTCCAACATTTGCTGTGTACCTGAGGAAAAATTCTCTGGAGTCTACTTGGGGAATAAAAATATCAATGCAAACATTTCCAAGCAAAAATCCTAAATTGTCTAGATTTTGTTGCATATTTGGGAGACATACATATATCCTTCCATTGTTTCTTTGTAAATTGCTTTTGCAGTCTCTCTTCCAAATCCTTTCTAACCTCCTCTGATTGATTCTTATAGTTATCATGTAATATTTTATATGCTCTGCTAATTATTACTTTCTTAATGGCAACTTCTTTTCTAGATTCTAGTAAAAACTGTACTAGTGCTGGTTTTTCATTTAGGACCACCCTGTTTCTTTCTCTTTGCCTATACACTTTTATCAGTCTTTGATAGAGAAGGCAATCTGTAACCTGCAGTCCAAATAAATTCTTGATGTCTTCCCATTCTATCATCTTTCCCTGTCTAGTTGTTTGCTCCCAATACCTTGGTTCCTTTACAGTTTTTTTCAATAAATTCCAACTCTCTCCTGGCTATTGTCTATGTCCCTAATTGCAGTCATCCCTATCGGCAGAATCTCCTTTCTCCAGTCTCTTGTGGGCTTAGTTCTTAGGATACTTTCTGCTACTTTATAGATATAATAATCTGCATTATTACTGTTATTCTCATTAAAGGACTGCATTCAAAATCCCAGTCTCTTCTTGTTTCTTGAGCTTCCCCGTTTCATCATCATCCCTTTCCACTTTGAATTTTAGTTTTCTGCTTGTGCTATGTATAGGAGCCTTAACGGTGTAACTCTGAAATACCCCTTCAGATTGAGTAATCCGTATCCACCCTGTTCTACTGGAAGAATAAGATTATCCTACTTGACTCTTGCCTTCTTCCCATCCCATGTAAAGTCATTCAACTCTTTATTAATTACTATCCACAACTTCTCCCCTGGTTGATAAAAATATGCCTGACCTGTGTATAAGACTAATGGACTAAAAACATTGTAAGTACTTGTATCTTGCTATCCATATCCATATAAACAAAGTTTCCATTTTCTCAGTTTTGTATTATCTTTTGTTTAGTCTGTTCCCACATATCCTTAGCTGCTACACCAGAATGATTTTAATCCATACTCCTAAATACTTAATTTTATCATGTCCCTGTAAATATGGATATTACTGAACCAATTCATGTATGGGTACATCATTTACAGCTGTTGACCTTTGTTTTATCTTCATTAATTTTGTATCCCAAAAATTTGAAACTGTCTGAAAATGTTCCACAACAGCGTAATGTCTCTTTCTGGTTTTGTCTGGTATAAAATAATATCATCTGCAAATAGAGCCATCTTTTCTTCACTACCATACCAATTATATCGTGGAATTGCCAAGGGAATGTTTTTTTCAGCGGATTGCTGTTTGAGTTTGCTGTCAGGTGGTGAAGTGTCCATTGGAAGATATTGATGCCAGAGACAAACCACTCCCCTAGAGGTATAGTTGCTTCCAGTGCTTGCTTTACAAATGCCATCATTGCTGACATTTATGCCTTGGCTTCTTGGTCATCAGTACTTTCAGTTTTTCTTGGACCATGGTTCCATTTGTTGGGAGTCCTTTATTTTCCTTGGTGCTTCAGGACTCTTTTTTTTTCTAAGCTTCTGTTTTGACTGTCTGCTGTTCCATCCACCTTTGCTGTTTTTAATGCTTGGGATTCTACTGAGTTGCTGCACTGAGGAAAGTCCCCAGTGTTAGATGTAACTGAAAATTATCCTAACCTGTCCTTTGATCTGTGAAGGGACCCTCCTCAGCATGATATGAATATCTGTACTATCTCCTTGTGTTTGTTTGGTCTCTGCATCTAGTGGCTACTGTACCATGTAATTCAGGCAGTCATGTATTATTTTGCCTTTGTAGACATATAGATATCAGACCTGTGCTGTCTCTCCCCAAACTTGCAGGAAGTGTGCTTGTTTAGTGGCTTAGGGTGAACTGGTAGACCCAGGGGCAGGTGCACTTTTCTGCTGTGGTAGCTTACATCATGATGTCTGCTGTCATAGGGTGTATGCATCCCCAGTCACAGGATCATCAGAGAAAACTACTACAGTGACATAGTAGAGGATAAGCTTAGTCACAGAACCATCAAGGGGGATCTGTTCATAGACCCTATGATGCATTAAGAAACATTATTTTTAGCATGTTGCAGAGGGCTCTCTGCAGGGGCAGAAAACGCATTGTCCATTCTAAGACGTACCTGAAGATGGGTGGCTTACTTCTGCCTTCTCTAAAATTTTAAGAATTGCATGAGGAGCACCAGAATGATGTAGTCAAACATTCTGCCCACTGCACAGGGCCCAGTTGGAAATCTTCTACTATGCTGAGTACTCTGATATTTATGTAGCTGTGGAGTTTGACTTTTCAGTGTTCATTGCAGCTACCTGTACCACACTGTTTTCTGTTTGTCACTGATGTCTTATCACTGATGTTCATCATGTTACACTGCTGCAGTCATCACACTTGGGTTATCCTGCCATCAGGCGGTCCCGCAGTCGGCCCGTGTTCCAAAGTCCTGGTCCGGTGTCGGTTGCTGTCGCTTCTTCCCTGACGTCAGTGCGCCAGGGGTATATAAGATGCAGCTGACGCCATTTTCTTCAGTCTTTCTTGCCGCGCGGTGCCCGATGCAAAAGCAGTTTGCAAGTGCCGGTCAGCCGACTCCTGAGATTTTCATTCCGAATCCAGAACCAAAGTCTTCTACAAAGCTAAGTACCCCGTTGGGGAAACTTTTTCTTGCCTCAGATCGATATCAGTAAAAGTTAATAATTGTATTTCTTGTGGGAGGCAAATACCTCATAAGGATTTCCATTCCTGTTGTATCCCATGCCTAGGCCCAGGCCACGACGTCACTGGTTGTCGGTTTTGTGCTAGGTTTAACAAGCGCACAATTAAATGCCTGTTTGATTTTGCCCAACATTATTTTGACAGGAAATTCAATTACACCATGCCGTCGGAACAACTGACTACCGGAATACACAAAAAGCGCAAAGACAAGGACAGGCATCCGAGGCCCAAAACTGACGACAAAGCCTCTGCTAGGCCAGTCACCAGTTCTCCGGTTTTCAGCGAGGCGCCTTCATAGCCCCTGACGACCGCTTCTTTGGAACCACAGGCCGCCTCTGACTCCCATGTGGAGATGGTTGGGCCTTCGGATACACCAGACTTGAGACCTACCGAAACTATCCCTTCTGAGGGCTCCGGAGTAGCTGAACAACCCGCAGCTTCAGAGGGTGTTTTCAGGCCTATTCAGTTAACCATTAAATCTTCTGCTAAATGTAAACCAAAGAAACAGCTTCAGCATTCACCAGCACAAGCCTCCATGCCTAAGAAACAGATGCTCAAAATGGCCGAAGACCTAATTACTCTGATCAGGGGGTCCCACCCTCCTCCTGATAAAAGGCCTAGACAGGATGAAGCTATGACTAATCCAATGAGGTGTCCATCTCCTCTGATTCATCCTCAGACCTAGGATACTCTTTTACCCCTTATGAGGATTCTGATGCTGAGGAATCCATTCCTTCAGCCTCTCCTCCAGAGAACTACTCCTTTGGGGAAACCTTACATACCATGCAGGAGCATTTCCATTGGGAGGGCCAGGATTACTCATTATCCAAGAAAAGGCTCAGAGATTTCCTTTTATTACCTCAACACAGACCCCTTGCTATTCCGCCAGTGTTAGATATTGTGGATGATGTGTATGCTGAATCCAGCTTAAATCATGATTCTTTACCTCCAGCTCCAGTTAAGCCTGACAGATATTACAGAGTCCCAGACTCTCACAAATTCCTTTATAAAAGCCCTGTTGCTGACCCTGAAACTATTTCCCAGGGTCCCAAAAGGGTAAAGGCCTCTACAGCAAAAAATCCAGTCCCCTCTGACAGAGATTCCAGGGCATTAGACAGATGGGGGAATAAAGTATATACATCTGCAACTTTAGCAGTGAGGGCCTTAAATTGCCAGTTTCACATGCTTAAATATCAGCAATATTTGATGTCTCAGTTGAAACAAAAAATGCTTCCAAATTTAGAACTTCCTAACTATAAGGAAATGCAGGATTTATTGCATGCAGCTGAACAAGTGGGAAAACATACTTTGCAATGTGGTTTTGATTCCTTAGAGGCCTTCTGTAGGGCAGCAGTTACAGGGTCTGTCATTAGAAGGCATGCTTGGTTAAAAGAACAGACCTTACCAGATCATGTTAAAGTTATTGGATGCACCCTTGCAGCAGGATGTTTTATTTGGAGTTAAGGCAGAAGAGGTATTAAAGAAAATGGAGAATAAAGCAAAATCTATGCAAACGGTGAAGGATTTCTTACAGGTTCAGCCTCCTCGGTTTAGCAGAAATTGGCCAACAAAAAATTGGTCCTTTCCAGTTTCAGACAGACCTCAAAGGGGCAGATACAGACGTCCAAGAGGCAGAGGTCAACCACAAGGTACTTACAAACCTCGACAGTGGGGTACTTCAACCCAGAAAGAAGGGGAAGACAGGCCTCAACCTTATAAAAAGCAGACCCAATGAATTCCCACTACAGCTGCCAAACATCTCTCTCTCTTGGCAGCCCTCTTGGGGGGAAAACTGACACTTTTCAGTCACAACTGGCAATTAATCACCAAAGACAAATGGGTTCTCAATATTGTGTCTCAAAGTTACTGGTTCCACTTTCACACTCTGTCAAGGTTAAAAGGAATGCCAAATCTGCCACCAAGCCAATGGGCAGAGGCTCAAAGGCAAATTACAGCACTCATGGACATGAGAGCTATTCAAGAGGTACCAATACAGGAGCAAGGACAAGGATTTTACTCAAGACTCTTTCTGGTTCCCAGAAAGGACAAAACCTGGAGTCCCATTCTGGATCTTCCTTCTCTAAATACTTACCTGGATGTTCCAAAATTCAAAATGTTGACAGTACAGCAGCAGCTTCCCATGCTGGGCAAGAAAGCTTGGCTCATAACATTGGACCTCAAAGAGGCATACCTGCATGTCCCTATCAGACAAAATTGCAGAAGATACCTCAGATTCTTAGCAGGTTCAATGCACTACCAATTCTCTGCACTGCCCTTTGGATTATCTACTGCGCCCAGGGTCTTTACCTGGCACCAGTAATTGCATTTTGCAGACAAAAAGGAATTCAAATTTACCCATATTTTGACGACTGCCTTATTCAAGCAGAGAGCAAAGACATTCTTCTAAAGCATCTGGCATTTGTAAAAAAGACTGCTAATTTTCCTAGGGTACACACTAAACAAAAAGAAATCAAAACTAGTGCCCTCACAAGAGATAATATTCATGGGTGCCAGCTTAAATACAATGGCCCAGATAGCTTATCTCACACCAAACAAGCAAAGACAACTGATTCAATATTTCCAATTAATGGCAACAAAGACTCCACTCCCTGCAAGAAAAATTCCGCAGGCCTTGGGTTACATGGCATCTTGCATACTACTAATTCCGTATGCAAAACTGCATATGAGGAAACTACAATGGTACCTAAAGAGTGTCTGGTCTCAACACTGTCACAGTTTGGAAACAGTAATACCACTTATTCCTTGCCTTCAACAGGAGTTTCGATGGTGGGCTCAAGCCTGTCACCTCAACAAGGGACAGCTTTTCACAACCCACAGCCAGGCAAACACTGACAACAGATGCTTCGGATTATGCCTGGGGAGCACACATGGCAGGAAAATGTATTCAGGGCAAGTGGAACGCAGAACAAAGGCATCTTCAAATCAATCAAAAAGAGATGCTAGCTGTACAAAAAGCCCTTATAGCTTTCAAGGACCTTCTGCATCCAGGACAACTTCTTCTAAGGACAGGCAACACCACAGTTATGTGGTACATAAACAAGCAAGGGGGCACTCATTCATATCCCCTCTGCAGACAAGCCATGACCTTGTGGAACACAGCTATAGCCTATCGAGTTCATCTGCAAGCACAATTCCTGCCAGGAGAGAAAAACACACTGGCAGACGACTTAAGCAGAAACATCATGGATCCACACGAGTGGAAATTAAATCCACAAATGTTCAGGATGATAACACAGAAATGGTGGGGCCCGGACATAGATCTGTTCGCATCCCCAATGAATTGCCAGCTACAGAAATTCTGCACAAGGGCTTACCACCCACAAGCATGGAAAGTGGATGCCCTCTCATTCAGCTGGAAAAACCTACAAGTATACACTTTCCCACCACTGCCTCTCCTTTCAAAGGTACTCATAAAAGCCAGACAAGAAAGGCCAAAGATGATCCTGATTGTCCCAGACTGGCCACGCCAGCACTGGTACCCAATCTTAAAGAACTTAGCACAAGGACCACCATGGATTTTGCCTCAAATCTCACAACTTCTGACTCAGCAAAACAATCAGATACTGCACGGCCAGCTCAAGACTTTAAACCTGGCTGCATGGCAAATTCCTTAGTCAAGCAAACAATGCCTCTTTCCAAAGCTGTTATGGATGTCATTCTGGAGGCCAGAAGGCCTAGTACCAGGAAAGCATATTCGGATAAATGGAAGAGATTCTGTGCCCAGAACCAGGTTCACAACCTTGACCCTCTTGTCCCAAATATTCCTCAGATACTACAATACTTGACTGAGATGCTGGACAAGGGCCTCTCCTTTTCATCCATTAAGATCCATGCCTCTGCCATCTCTGCTAATTACAACACGGATCCACCTATTTTTTCTCATACTTTGGTAAAACAGTACCTCAGGGGGGCTAAAAACATAAGACTGGCCCGTAGAGCACCAACTCCAACTTGGGATCTCAACTTTGTCTTGGAGAAATTAACTTTACCTCCTTTTGAGCCAGCTAACTCAGCAGACTTAAAATATGTCTCTTGGAAAACTGCTCTGCTCCTGGCAATAACCTCAGCACGAAGAATTTCAGAATTACAGGCACTAATGGCAGTGGAATCCTTCATCATATTCCACCAAGACAGGGTGTCTTTAAGAACAAACCCTACTTTTATGCCAAAGGTGGTATCAAGTGTGGCTCTAAACCAAACTCTTCACTTGCCAACTTTTTATTGAAATCCACAGAATAAAGGGGAGAGACTACTGCATTCCTTTGACATACACAGGCAGTTACGCTTCTACTTGGACAAAACTAAAGCTTTCAGAAAAACTGAGCAATTGTTTGTATCATATGCTGCAGGAACACAGGGAAAGGCCATTTCAAAACAGACCATTTCAAAATGGATAGGCCATTGCATACGTTTCTGCTATATACATCATGGGAAAACTGCACCTAACAACATTAGGTCTCATTCCACCAGGGCAACAGGCACTTCAACTGCCTACCTCAGAGGAGTACCTACCAAGGACATTTTGGAAGCAGCAACTTGGAGTTCTGTACATACCTTCACCAAGCATTACCATCTGCCTCTTTACTCTAAATCCAGAGCTGGCTTTGCCACTGCAGTTCTGCAGGGCCTTATAGCCACCCCTAATGCCTTATAGAACCAGCCACCCTACCTCTGCTTTGGGATTCTACCCAAGTGTGATGACTGCAGCAGTGCAACATGATGAACATAGTACAGTTTTGTACCTACCATAAATGTAGATGTTCGAGTGTATACACTGCTGCAGTCCAGGTTACCCTCCCTCCTTCCCCTCTTAATTGCTGTTACTTACCCTGGTATTCTACCCTTGCTGCCTATGGGAAGTATTTGCTGGTAACATAAAGTATTTCATTGCTTTTCTTATGTATGTTTTATTAGCAATTTACATTGCCTACCTTTTTGGGGGCACCTGACATCTGGGGCAAGAAAAACTGAAGAAAATGGCGTCAGCTGTATCTTATATACCCCTGGCGCACTGACGTCAGGGAAGAAGCGACAGCAACCGACGCCGGACCAGGACTTTGGAACTCGGACCAACTGCGGGACCACCTGACGGCAGGATAAACCAAGTGTGATGACTGCAGCAGTGTATACACGCGAACATCTACATTTATGGTAGGTACAAAACTGTACTTTTTAGCTAAGCAGGACAGCCTAAACCTTTTGCATGTTATTTATCCACTAGGTTTGTGCTATCAGCTGACATATGTAAAGGAAAACTCTTCATGGGCTTCCAATTGCACTTGTTTTTCATTGGTTATTTGCTTCCTTGACTGATAGTTAATACACAATAGTTTTGCATGTCCTGCCTTTGCAAGCACACACTGCTGGAGTTTTAAATTTAAGCAAGAAGCCAGTGAAGTCATTTTCTTTTGTTTTTGTGTCTGCATTTCATTTGATAGCCATTTAGAGCAGCCTTCTGCATTGCCTTTTCTGTTTATACATTTTATTTTATTTTATTTCCTGTTTTAGAACTCCATTGGCTTGAAGATTTGGGGCATCCTGTGATTTCAGTGTGTATCTAAGGGAAAGCTTGAAATATTTTTTATCTAGGGAAATGTTTAACACTTAGGCCTCAGGTTTCTCTCGTTTTTCATTGGTTATTTACTTCCTTGGCTTATACTTAAAGATTATGTTTAAAGGTGTGAAATGACCTCCATTTTTTTTTTGCATAAAAAAAGTGTTCACATTCATCTTTATGCATTCAAGCACTTTTTTATGCAAAAAAAACAAGGTGGTGTTGCCCAATTTTGTAAATAAAATAATTTAAAAAATTTCTTCCGAATGCAGAAAACTTAACATACAATTCAGTATTTATGGCATTAATATTAACTGGTGGGCAGGTGGCATTTCGGTCAGTCTGGGTGTTGAGCTTTAACTACACTGGATTACTGTGGGTAAGTAATTGCATATTAGTTATGTCTTTGCCAAGCTGTTAAATTAACAGTTTGGCAAAAAAAGTAATGATTAGTGTCTGCCCCCACTGTACATTTTGCTTTAGAAGCTCCTTCTGATTTTATTTCATCTACTTATTCTAATGTGCACTGAAAGATCAAACTGGGAAGGCCCTCCCCTTCGACACGTATTGCCTGAGTTAGCCTGTGTATCATGTTATCCCCTTCGATTACTGCAACTGCAATACTCAGCAGTGTTACTCCCTTCTTTTCAGCTTACTTTTAAAATCTGTATCATCTGGAACTAGACTACCAATCACCAGAGAGCCTGGGAACGTGTTTTCAGGAGTCAACTTAAGATTAGTACTTCTGCTTTGCTCCTGGTGAGAGAAGAAGCAGAGAAACATTATATCCTGACCTCCCTAGTGATTACCAATCACTGGAAACATTATACCCTGACCTCCCTAGTGATTACCAATCACTGGAAACATTATATCCTGACCTCCCTCGTGATTACCAATCACTGGAAAGCATGCAGTTTGCTTTTTAGGGACCAGCTTGGGATTAATGCTACTGCTTTGCTCCTGATGAGCGAAGGAGCTAAGAGGTACTGTTTGTGCAAAAAGGGTATTGCTCCAAGAGATTAGATTAACATTGTATTTCTTACCCAACTAGCACCGTAGCAGATCTGTTCCCCCTCACAGTGGTTTCACAAAGAGGAGCATAGAATCCCTTGGTGTACCACTCACCCTGTAACCCACTGCATTTATACCTGGAACCGTGGATCTTCACTTTCCTACTCTCTCTGCAGCCAGCTTGGTAGAAATGGGCATCCTGAGACAATCTAGAAATTGTGTCATGTTTTCTAACAACCACCTAATTCTGTAACAGTCAGATGCAGTGTGTGAGAGATGTACATGTACACTGTCTCTGGATAAAGGTTCTGACATACAAATGCCAAACAGATTGTCCAGAACACATCATTACACCATATCTAACAAGCACATAAGCTCGTATATGCTGAGGCTGTTAAAAGTATTCTGCCCAAACCAAAACCTCAAGGGCCTCTCAGATGTAGCAATTACAATAAGTACATTGAACTACCTCAAAAACACACTACCAAAGCAATACCCACCACAAACGGCTCATCTTCAACTCGCATTGTCTTTGTGCCTAACCCCACCACACAGTCCAATGTTTTGGTATTAGGAAAGACTCCATTTTGAGGCACACCAATGTTCCACTCACCAGGCTGAGCAATGACAGGATTACAGTTACCTGCCTGTCAGGGGTCAGAATCTGCCAGATCATGCAAGCTGTCAGATTATTGAACCACAAGTACCAGTATGACTCAGTCATAGTCCATGTGGAAGTAAATGATATGAGATGTACCTTCTTGGACTACATAATAAAGAGAAGCTCTTGGGCTGTGTTTCAGGCCAGTATAAACCTAACACTGAGCAGCATTTTATCAAGGAAGATGCAACAATATGAACAAACACTGATTTTAATAATCTGCTTAGTTTTTATTGTCATTCAAAGGGGGTATAATATTTGTCAGCCTGGGAAGATATGACTGACAGACTACAATTCCTCACCAGAAATGGACTACATCTGACCCATCTAGTCTTTTCAATTTTGCCTAAAAGCTTGTCCAACCCTGTAGTGCTTTTTTAGGTATTGCCAGCCTGATAAACCATCTGACACAGTTAAACTAACCCGCAATTACCTAAAAGTGATACTGCTGAATGCCATGAGTCTAAACAAAAAACTCCACTCCCTGCAAGCTGTCCTAATGTTAGTGGATGTAGAAGTCTGTGTAGCTACTGAAGCATGATGTAAAACCATGCAGAATGCCCCAGCAAGGCAGGGCTATAATGCTGTCCATGCATTTGTACTGCACAAAAAGGAACAAAAGGTGGAGGTTTCTCAATTTACATCAGTAACAATCTCACCTTAAAGCTGGTCAAGCAGTATGACACACTTGAGCTCCTCCATGTACAACTCACTGTAAGCAAAGTCCTGTACTATAGCTTTGTGATCTGTAGGTCCCCTTGTGTAACCCAGGAATTCCATGCCACTTACCTTAATGAACTTGAGTCACTTTCCATTCAACCCAACATCATATACATGTATGACTTAAATGACCCCAGTATAAAGTGGGCACTATATATAACCTCAGACTTGCAGGCATAAAGATTCCCGGACTTTGTCAACATGAATGCCCTTGACCAGCTAGTCCATATGCCCACTAAGGGCAGCAACATCCTTATCCTAATCCTCAAAAACATGGGGGAACACTGCACGACCACAAGTTTAATGTCATCACTGGTCAGGTCGGTCCATAAAGCTGGCTTCTTCAAAATAAAAATAAAACCAGAACTGTCACATAACCCTGGAATTTTTAGTTATTATTCCATAACAAACTTCCTACTTTTAAGTGACACCCTGGCAAAATTTCAAGCCACCCCCATGCCCAAGGAAGATCACTGCTTATGCAAAATCATTCACAACAAACGTTTATAATCGTGTACATCTGCATAGTGACAGAAGTACCAACCTAAAATAAGCACAGGACAAACTCAAAAAAGAAGCCACCTTGGTGGATTCCCAATGTCAATAGGTTGTATAACAAAAGGAAGAAAATCATGGTTAAAATAGGAAATGCAGTGCACAGCAAGGTATGAACTCCCTCATCAAATTAAACAATCATCTCTGGATACAAAGTAAGTCTACCAAAAACACTTTTCAGATAAAAGTAGCCTTCCAGGCTAAGAACAGCCATAAGGCATTCTTCAGCTATGTCTGAAACCTCAAAAGAAATACAAAACAGTATGCCGAGCTAATTGTAAACGGAGACATCTATACTGTGCTAGAGGATATAGCAAATCTACTGGTCGATAAATTCAGCTCCAGTTTTACCCTGCTTTCTCCTGCAGACATCTCTCAAGAAATGCCCCCAATATCACTAGGGAACAGATCCTTGGTGTACTCTCCATGGCCAAAAACATTACATTGATGGGACGTGACAATATTCCAGGATGCCTCATTAATAGCATGAAACATGGCCTTTCAGTGCCACTAGAAATACTATTCAGTTGCAGCCTCCAAACAGTCTTCATGCCAAGTGAATAGAGGACTGCAACTTTTATCCCTCTGCACAAGGGTGGGCCATCCACAGACGCAGGAAGCTACTGACCCATGAGCCTAGCTCATCTTATAGGTAAGGCCATGAAAAGAATAATCACTGACATGATAAATAGTCACAGAGAAAACCTTCAGGCATTGGATCCAGCCCAGTTTGGTTTAGTCAAGGACAGGTCATGCCTACTCAACCTGGTGGACTTCTTCGAGAAGATCACTAAAGCAATAGACAAGGGAAAAATGGTGCTTACAGCTTACCTCAGTCTGGGCAAAGCATTCAACACAGTATCCCAACTCAGGTATTGTATCTCACGAAATTAGGTGTAAACCCCTATATTACCCATTGGATATGCAGGTGGCTGACTGCTAGGATACAAGGAGTCCAGATAGGTGAGTCCATCCTCACAAAAAGGCCAGTTACTAGCGGAGTCTCCCAGGGCCACTACCTTTTGGCATCTGTTTCTGTGAAGTCAAGGCCGGTGTCAGAGGCCTGTCAGCGACCAAGTTAGCAAATGATTGCAAACTCGGTGCAGTCACAGAGTCCTCCCTAAGACACAAACATCCTCCAAGGCCTGTCACAGATTAGTACTTGGTACCTGTGTTATGGTCTAAAGCTTAATGCCAAAAAATGCATAATCATATATTTTGGAAAGACAGCCATCCCTGGAAATTACTGCATTTATAACACATCCCTAAAAACTGACCCTTTGGTCAGAGATTTGGTAACATGTAGACAGTGACTTGGCCATTGACCATGTGTCACTGTAGTAAGGAAATCATTCTACATTGTGCAGCTTATAGGCAGGAGTATGGCATCTAGGTCAGTGATGTAATTGTTTTGTTGTACTCTGCCCATATTAGACCAGTCAGTGAGTACAGTGACTCCTTTGGTATGTACCTGCTCAGGCACGTGCAGCAACTGGAGCATCTACAGAGGTTCTTTGCAAAAAGAATACATGGTGTGGACAACATGTCCTATACAGACCACCTCAGAAGCTTATCCTCGTACTCTGTCTCCTGTAGACTGCTTAGCGGTGATCCATACCTGGCCTCCAGAGTATCCTCTGATCCATCTGTTATGGACCTGTTGCACACCCACAAAACAAATGGCATTAGAAACACCTGATGTAGGAACCTAAGCTCATCTTTAACAATGAGATGATATGTTGGAGAAACAGGTCTGGAACAGGCTTCCCATCCATGTGATGAAGGGTTCTCCCTGCACTTATTCAAGCACAACTTGAATCACTGAACTGGGAATCATAAATTTATCCTTTGTCTGCCACATATGTCCCTATTAGGGGAAGCTTATAAGTGATCAATCACCCACATCCAAGCTATACTGTCACTAAATGAGTGATATTGAATCTTGTCAAATACATTTGAGAAGCATGGCTGGAAAAGGCACTTTAGGCATGTTAACCTAGTAATTACCTATGCCCCTACAAAGTTATCTTGCACAGTGTACATAATAAGCACTTTTCAGGCTGGTCTTGGAATAGTATTGTGTTGTAAATCCTAATCTGTTTGTAGGGTAATGAAAGGAATAAGTAATCTCTCACTAGCATCTAGAATATGATGTCCAGCAACAATAACCAGGTCTTCTTTGATTGTGTGTAAGAGACTGATAGCTTAGCGTCTAAACATTTGCAGAACATGTAAATGTGGTGTGGCTGGTAAGGTATTCTTTCAGGTTGTCACTGGCCTTTAATGGCAGTAGTCACTTCCTTCTTTCCCCTCAGGAAAGTGCACCTGTTTGGCATGGTAAAGTCACTGAAAAATTCGACAAAGCAGAGTTAGAATAACACAGTAGTCTGAGCAGTACTCCTGCACCAGTTTTAGAACTGACATTGTCCCGTATGCAAGAGAGTTTTCATAAACTGCCTCTGAATGTACAGCTCCAAACTAATACTGAAAGAAAAGATGAAGGCAGCATCAGTAAAAGAACACTGGTACCAAGTGCCTGAGTCTATACATTTGTATGTCATTGCTGTGCTGTATGCTGACTGAAATTTAAAGCATAGTTGTAGTAAACAGATGAATGTATTTGTTCTTCGAGTATAAGATATTTTAGTTGTGCAAACGATCATTACTGCTGTTTTTTTTTTTTTTTTAGCTTATACAGTATAAAGATTATCTGAACATTCAAGACGAAATGAAGAGAAAGGAATTTTTAAAGGACTGTACAAAGTAAGTCTGAATGTATTTAAAATTCATAGCTATTTTAGCTTTTAATCTTCTTGAATCATGTACAGATGTCATTTTTTTCTGTAAAATCATTTGTATTGTTTTAAAATTGTCTTCTTTGGTAGATTCATGGTTTAGGAAACAGAAAAATATTTAGAGCGATACTTTAAGACTAGACAGTATGAACAGCATATGGTAAAGAGGGAAGAAGCCCTAAGTATGACCGGAGTAACCCGACTTTGTTTAGCAGCTTGTGTGCTTGATGATGTTAGTGGGGAGAATGGGACTGGGAGCAGGGACACAGACAGCCACAGTCCCTCAGAGGGTAAGCACTGCAGTGGGGAGAATAGGACTGGGAGCAGGGACGCAGACAGCCACAGTCCCAAAGAGGTAAGCACTGCAGTGGGGAGAATAGGACTGGGAGCAGGGACGCAGACAGCCACAGTCCCTCAGAGAGTAAGCACTGCAGTGGGGAGAATGGGACTGGGAGCAAGGACACAGACAGCCACAGTCCCTCAGAGAGTAAGCACTGCAGTGGGGAGAATGGGACTGGGAGCAGGGACGCAGACAGCCACAGTCCCTCAGAGGGTAAGCACTGCACTGGGGAGAATAGGACTGGGAGCAGGGATGCAGACAGCCACAGTCCCTCAGAGAGTAAGCACTGCAGTGGGAAGAATAGGACTGGGAGCAGGGACGCAGACAGCCACAGTCCCTCAGAGAGTAAGCACTGCAGTGGGGAGAATAGGACTGGGAGCAGGGATGCAGACAGCCACAGTCCCTCAGAGAGTAAGCACTGCAGTGGGGATAATGGGACTGGGAGCAGGGACGCAGACAGCCACAGTCCCTCAGAGGGTAAGCACTGCAGTGGGGAGAATAGGACTGGGAGCAGGGACGCAGACAGCCACAGTCCCTCAGAGAGTAAGCACTGCAGTGGGAAGAATAGGACTGGGAGCAGGGATGCAGACAGCCACAGTCCCTCAGAGAGTAAGCACTGCAGTGGGAAGAATAGGACTGGGAGCAGGGATGCAGACAGCCACAGTCCCTCAGAGAGAAAGCACTGCAGTGGGGAGAATGGGACTGGGAGCAGGGATGCAGACAGCCACAGTCCCGCAGAGAGTAAGCACTGCAGTGGGGAGAATAAGACTGGGAGCAGGGACGCAGACAGCCACAGTCCCTCAGAGAGTAAGCACTGCAGTGGGAAGAATAGGACTGGGAGCAGGGACGCAGACAGCCACAGTACCTCAGAAAGTAAGCACTGCAGTGGTAAGAATAGGACTGGGAGCAGGGACGCAGACAGCCACAGTCCCTCAGAGGGTAAGCACTGCAGTGAGGAGAATGGGACTGGGAGCAGGGACGCAGACAGCCACAGTCCCTCAGAGAGTAAGCACTGCAGTGGGGAGAATAGGACTGGGAGCAGGGATGCAGACAGCCACAGTCCCTGAGAGGGTAAGCACTGCAGTGAGGAGAATGGGACTGGGAGCAAGGACACAGACAGCCACAGTCCCTGAGAGGGTAAGCACTGCAGTGGGGAGAATAGGACTGGAAGCAGGGACACAGACAGCCACAGTCCCTCAGAGGGTAAGCACTGCAGTGGGGAGAATGGGACTGGAAGCAGAGACGCAGACAGCCACAGTCCCTCAGAGGTAAGCACTGCAGTGGGGAGAATAGGACTGGGAACAGGGACGCAGACAGCCAGAGTCCCTGAGAGGGTAAGCACTGCAGTGGGGAGAATAGGACTGGGAGCAGGGACGCAGACAGCCACAGTCCCTCAGAGAGTAAGCACTGCAGTGGGGCAAATGGGACTGGGAGCAGGGACGCAGACAGCCACAGTCCCTCAGAGAGTAAGCACTGCAATGGGGAGAATGGGACTGGGAGCAGGGATGCAGACAGCCACAGTCCCTCAGAGGGTAAGCACTGCAGTGGGGAGAATAGGACTGGGAGCAGGGACACAGACAGCCACAGTCCCTCAGGGAGTAAGCACTGCAGTGGGAAGAATGGGACTGGGAGCAAGGACACAGACAGCCACAGTCCCTCAGAAAGTAAGCACTGCAATGGGAAGAATAGGACTGGGAGCAGGGACGCAGACAGCCACAGTCCCTCAGAGAGTAAGCACTGCAGTGGGGAGAATGGGACTGGGTGCAGGGACGCAGACAGCCACAGTCCCTGAGAGGGTAAGCACTGCAGTGGGGAGAATGGGACTGGGAGCAGGGACACAGATAGCCACAGTCCCTGAGAGGGTAAGTACTGCAGTGGGGAGAATAGGACTGGGAGCAGGGACGCAGACAGCCACAGTCCCTCAGAGAGGAAGGACTGCATTGGGGAGAATGGGACTGGGAGCAGGGACGCAGACAGCCACAGTCCCTCAGAGAGTAAGCACTGCAGTGGGGAGAATAGGACTAGGAGCAGGGACACAGACAGCCACAGTCCCGCAGAGAGTAAGCACTGCAGTGGGGAGAATGGGACTGGGAGCAGGGACGCAGACAGCCACAGTCCCTCAGAGAGTAAGCACTGCAGTGGGAAGAATAGGACTGGGAGCAGGGACGCAGACAGCCACAGTCCCTCAGAGAGTAAGCATTGCAGTGGGGAGAATGGGACTGGGAGCAGGGACGCAGACAGCCACAGTCCCTCAGAGAGAAAGCACTGCAGTGGGGAGAATGGGACTGGGAGCAGGGACACAGACAGCCACAGTCCCTGAGAGGGTAAGCACTGCAGTGGGGAGAATGGGACTGGGAGCAGGGACACAGACAGCCACAGTCCCTGAGAGGGTAAGCACTGCAGTGGGGAGAATAGGACTGGGAGCAGGGACGCAGACAGCCACAGTTCTTCGGAGAGAAAGGACTGCATTGGGGAGAATGGGACTGGGAGCAGGGACACAGGCAGCCACAGTCCCTCAGAGAGTAAGCACAGCAGTGGGGAAAATAGGACTAGGAGCAGGGACACAGATAGCCACAGTCCCTCAGAGAGTAAGCACTGCAGTGGGGAGAATAGGACTGGGAGCATGGATGCAGACAGTCACAGTCCCTCAGAGAGTAAGCACTGCAGTGGGGAGAATAGGACTGGGAGCAGGGATGCAGACAGCCACAGTCCCTCAGAGGGTAAGCACTGCAGTGAGGAGAATGGGACTGGGAGCAGGGATGCAGACAGCTAGAGTCCCTGAGAGGGTAAGCACCGCAGTGGGGAGAATAGGACTGGGAGCAGGGACGCAGACAGCTACAGTCCCTCAGAGAGTAATCACCGCAGTGGGGAGAATGGGACTGGGAGCAGGGACGCAGACAGCCACAGTCCCTCAGAGAGTAAGCACCGCAGTGGGGAGAATGGGACTGGGAGCAGGGACGCAGACAGCCACAGTCCCTCAGAGAGTAAGCACCGCAGTGGGGAGAATAGGACTGGGAGCAGGGATGCAGACAGCCACAGTCCCTCAGAGAGTAAGCACTGCAGTGGGGAGAATAGGATTGGGAGCAGGGACACAGACAGCCACAGTCCCTCAGAGAGTAAGGACTGCAAAGAGAGGTGAGGTGTTGGATCAGCAAGCCACTGTTAAGTGGTAGCTTACATTAGCATGTTTTATGGGAACATGTAGTAACAGGTGGGAAGGTGTAGTAAGTCCCTTTACTGATGCAGGTAGCTTGTCCCTCCATCGGGGGGGGGGGACTTTTAAAAAGTGTCATCAGTTGCCAGGATGCTGCTGAAGGCATCTCATGACTATCTGTATGATGGGTCTCTCCTTGGACAACATTGGTGTATTATCCCCTGTGTAAAGAAATGAATGAGCTGAATCTGATTGGCAGTGATGTGATGTTCAGCAGGTGCAGGGGAAAAACTGTGCAACTACAGAAGAAAAAGTGTGTTAGAAAAAAAAAAAAAGAAAAGAAAGAAAAAGTTATTTCTTTTAAAATAAAGAAATCCAAAATACTTAAACACGGAAGAGTGTGCTTTTCGGTTGATTTGTAGCCTGTAGTGTAAACTACTGAAAAGAATAGTAAAAGTACATTTCAGAGGTTATTACAAATCTTGTCTTTGTTGCAGATGTCATTAGCAAGTGGAAGCTGTGAATTAAGGCAAGTTCAAGTGGAACCCCGCACCAACCAAGTCACAGGCATAGATCACAGACCTACTGAAGTAGGGTAATCTATTTGTTTAGGTATGGAGAGGCAGCTATAGGTTAACTTAAAATCTCTAACTTCAAAACAGTGAGTATTGTAAAAGGAACCCTACAGAGAAAAACTACCCTACAGAGAACCTAAGATATTCATTTTAGCATTTATATAAATATAAAATAAGAGAGCCACCATAGGGTCAATCAAAAGGTATTAATTTATTAGCCAGTATAACATTCTGATGAAAATAGTTGCCTGATCAAAATTCTCCTCTGGTTGATGCCTGGTCTGTGTATAAGACTAATGGGACTAAAAACATTTTAACTGCGTGTATTTTACTATCCATATCCATATAACAAAGCTTCTATTTTCTCAGTTTTTGTATTATCTTTTGTTTACACTCTTCCCACATATCCTTAGCTGCCGTACTGGAATAGTTTTTAATCCATACTCCTAAATACTTGATATTGTCATGTCCCAATAAGTATGGATATTGCTGAACCAATTCATATGTGGGTACATAATTTACTGCTATTGCCTTTGTTTTAGCTTCATTCAATTTGTCTCCTGAAAAGATTTGAAACTGTCTCAAAATGTTCCACAAAACTGTAATGTCTTTCTGGTTTTGTCAGGTATAAAATAATATAATTTGCAAATAGAGCCATATTTTCTTGACTACCATATGAATTACATCCTTGAATTTTTGAGTCCCTTATTTTCTTTGACAGGGATTCTAAATGTAATGCAATTAACAAAGGGGAAAGAGGACATCCCTACTTGGTTCCCCTGCTCAAGCAGAAATTATCAGAGGAACCCACCCACTTTAATTTTTGCCTGTGATCCCTCAATATATCCTCCTAATCAACCTTATATTTTTTTCAGGAAATGCGAATACTTCCATTGCCTTGCTCATAAAGTCCCAGCTTACTCTGTTAAATGCTTTCTCTGCATCAAGACCCACCAACAGTCATAATGTTAAGTTGTCAATCTCGCCTTCATTCTTGCTGGATGGGTTCGGAGCCGACCCTCTGCTCCGACTCGGCCTATACTAAAGCTCGAGAGCTATTTATACTTGCTCAAGGCTACCCTATATCCCACAATGCTAGGTGCTAACTACCCAGATCTCGTTTGCCGCTTACAGCTGTGAGGTGCGTTTATTACCGGCTCTTCAGGTTAGAAGTTATAAGTCAAAAATTTTCTATCTTTTAGTCAGGTTTTTACTAAGTTGTAGTTAGCGACCATCCCATTAGCTTCCCTTCATAGCTAATCCCCCTTTCGGTCCCTTTTTATTCCCTTTCTAACCCCCTTTAGTTATAAGGTTAGGCCTTTGGGCCTATTCTGCATAACTTGTCAGTTTAATTTTTGTGTGACTGACTTTACTGTTTAAAAGGGTGTCTGTGTGTGTGTGTGTGTATTTTTTGTACTTTAGGATGTCAAAAGACACCAGGGTCTCAGGCTTCAAGAAGTGTGATTCGTGCTGTCAGAAAATGTCGCTGACAGACGGTCACACTTCTTGTGTTTATTGCCTGCAGGACTCTTGTTCGGTCTGTCATGCGTTCAGCCCAAGAGTCCTGCAGGAAAGCAGAAACAAGTTAATTTTGAGGGGCTTGTTAAAGCCTGAAGGTTCCCCGACCAAGTCATCGTCGGGGAAGCCTTTGAAGCCATCTAAGCCGTCGGCTCCGAGCTCAGAGCCTTCGACTGGTGGTGCTCTAACTGCTGTCACATCGGCTCCGGCTGGAGCCGATGTTTCCAAGACACAGTCTTCATCATCGGCTCCGGCTGGAGTCGACGTTCCTCAAATTCAGGCTTCTACATCGGCTCGAACCGGAGCCGATGATTCCAGGACTCAGTCGGCACCGATAGTGGTGTCAGCGCCATCTGCTAGCCGTTAAAAGGTCTAGATCTCCATCCTTGGAGTCTGTTCACTCGGCTCCGAGGTCTCCCTTACTCTCGGAGTGGAGTCATCGAACCCATTCCTCCATGTCTTCCAGGCTCTCGGACCAGGACCTCGAGAGGGTGGTTAGTAGACTTCTTAAGTCTCAGGCACTAGCCCAAATGCTTCATAGCCCTTCTCAACAGACAGTGGCTATCCCCACCCCATCTTCGATTCCCCCTCCGACTCTTCCTCTGAGTTCGGAGCCGGAGCTTGTGGGAGCCATGGCCGTCGACACGTCGGAGCCGATACCTCACCTTCCGGCTCCGTCGTCGGCTCCGGTCTCTTCCATGGTCCCATCCTTGTTCGGGCGCATGGACTTCCTCGTAGGCTCCGAGGGGGTGAGTGGCATCGGACCCTTGTTCGACCCCATTCTCCCTCTCGGAGCTTCGGCGCTGGTAAGTTCGGCCCCGACATTGGCTTTGGAGCCGTCCCTCTCGGTGCCGGGAGGGGTCCTTATCTCTTCGGAGCGGGGACCTTCTACCCTGCCTGATAGGGGCGCCTTCGAAGTCATGAGGAGCGTGCTGGCCCCTGTGCCTGCTCCACAGTCGGCTCCCTCAGTTCCTCCCTCTGTAGTGCCTGCTGCGGTCTCTACCCACCCTCTCATTCCTGACCGTAGAGATCCAACGCCTCAGGTTTCCCCATTGGGAATATCCTCCTCTTCCGAGGTTTCCCCTGATCCGTCAGGGGAACCCCCTCGGAAGAGGAAATGTAAGAAGAAGCATGTGGACTCCCCTGAGTCCATTATATCGGATACCGACTTGGATGAGTCGGAAGGGTCCCCACAGTCCCCGTCTGAGGATGTCTCCTTTTCAGACATCCTTGAAATCCTGAAGCAGAGGGGGAACTGGTCTACCCTTAATCCTTCTGAGGACGAGTCGGTTTACCTAGAGGCTTTTGGCTCTCACCCTTCCACCTCCTGGGTGTCTCCGCCCTTTGACCCCCTCATTGAAGTGGTGGCGCGGAAGGCGTGGACGGCCCCTGATACGATGGAACCTACCCCACGGAGGACTTCCAAATTTATAACTGCCCCTTCGGACAAACAGTTTTTAGCCAAGGGTGTCCCGGTTAACGCCATGGTGGTGGCTGCAGCCACTAAGAAGGAACTGGCTGATCCTTCAGTACCTGTCCATCCTCCTAACAAGGAATCTAGGACTATAGATAGGTACGGCAAGCGGATGTTTTCTTCAGCGACCTTTGTCATGCGATCGCTGAATTATCTGTGCCACTTCACCCACCTTCAAAGAGACATGCTCAAAGAAGTGGGTGAGGTCTTACAGGATCCAACAGCTGCGGGGTCTCATGACAAAATAAATTCCCAGCTAGCAACCCTGAATTCCATTGTCAACTCCTCCATGCGGCTTATTTCCTATGCGGCCGATGGGGCGAGTAGGGCTGCAGGCATAGGCATTGCCTTAAGGTGTCACACCTGGATGCAGCTTTGTAACATTGCAGACCCCTTTAAGGCGTCCTTCACTAACTCCCCCTTTGACGGTTCAGCTTTGTTTGGACCTCAGGTGAAGGATACTTTGACCGGATGCGAGCAAGAAGGTAAGGCGCTCTCTGCCGTGGGAGTCCGTTTTTCCACTCCGTCTAGACCATACCCTAAGGGTCAGAAGGGTGGGAAAATGTGGTTCCGTAAACCACAAGAGGTCACGCCTGACGCAAGAGGTTAGTTCCCCTCTAGAGGCGGGGGGGGCAATAACAGACACCACCTTAGGGGCAGAGGAGGTCCGCAAAATCAGGGTAGCAGAGAGTCTCTTTCTGACAAACCCTTCCAGCATCCCTGAGAAGCTGCCTGATTGTCCGCCTTCGGAGGCAGTCGGGGGAAGGTTATCACTGTACCCAAAAGCCTGGCTTTCACTCACCCAAGACAAATGGGTACAGTCGATCATATCCGAGGGTTACAAAATTTCCTTTATCCACACCCCAACTCAGCCAAAAGGACCCCTTCCAGACATTCCACCCAGTCTAAGGGAACAAGCAGTACTAGAAATATCAAAACTGCTAACAAAAAGAGCCATCCGTCCAGTCCCAGCAGACCAACAAGGATCCGGAATCTACTCCAAGTTCTTTTTGGTACCAAAAAAGTCAGGGGACTGGAGACCCATATTGGATCTCAGCAGACTAAACAGGTCTGTAAGAAGAAGTTCGGATGGTCACGCTACAGTCCATTCTACCCTTTCTGGGTCAGGACGATTGGATGTGCTCAGTAGACCTTCAGGATGCGTACTACCACATCAAGATGCATAGGCGCTCCAGGAGGTTTCTCCGCTTCCGGCTGGGAACCAGTCATTATCAGTTCAGAGCCCTGCCCTTTGGTCTCACTACAGTCCCCCGAGTGTTCACCAAATGCATGGCAGCGGTTACGGCTCATCTGAGGTGTCAAGGATTCCAGGTGTTTCCATATCTAGATGAGTGGCTCCTCACTGCCACCACCAGGCGTCAACTTCTCCTCTCCAGAGATAACACCATTCATACTTGCAAAGGGCTAGGTATCTCCATAAATTTCGAAAAGTCTGCCTTGTCGCCTTGTCAGTGTATTACCTTCATAGGCGCCACCTTGGACACAGTCCGGCTTTCCGCAAAACTAACCGAACAAAGAGTTCTAGATATTCGCAGGCATGTTCACATCCTTCTTCAGAACAACAAAATCCAAGCCAGGTTTGTCCTGAAGGTATTAGGTCTCATGGCGGCAGCCATTACTCTACTTGCCCTAGCTCGCTTTCATATGCGGATCCTTCAATGGATGCTTTTTTGCCAGTGGTCCTTTCAACAACTCCCAGTGTCACACAACATTTTAATAACCCTGTCTTGCAAGAAACACCTTTCTTGGTGGATGGTCTCCCCTCAAGTCCTTCAGGGCAGACCATTTGTTCCTTCTCTCCCGGTCGCCACGGTGACAACGGATGCCTCCCTGATCGGGTGGGGAGGGGCATTTTCAGGGCAGGACGGTCCAGGGCAAATGGCAACCTTTCGAGTGCCACCTGCACATAAATGTCTTGGAGATGAGAGCAGTACTTTTAGCGTTACAAGCCCTTCAGGACTCTCTTCCTATCGGGACTATTGCAGTTCAGACGGACAATATGTCCGTAGTGTGGTACATCAACAAGCAGGGCGGAACAAAGTCCTATCCCTTGTGTCGAGAGGCTCTCAGACTTTGGCAGTGGGCGATCTCCTCTCAGCGGTTTCTGATAGCAATGCACATCCCCGGGAAGTCCAACATCATAGTGGACAGGTTGAGCAGGGCCATTCTCATGCCACACGAGTGGTCTCTCAAACAAACAATAGTGGAAGAAATTTTTTAGAGATGGGGTCGACCTTGCTGCGACCTTTTTGCAACACCTCAAAACAGCAAGTGCCACGACTTCTTCACTCTCTTCCTGGCCAACCCCCCCAGAGACGCTGTAGTCCAGTATGCCTTTCCTCCCTTTCCATTAATCATTCAATTGATTCAGAGAGCTACCGCCGTGAGAGCCACCATGATCCTCATTGCTCCTTACTGGCCTCGTCAGATATGGTTTCCGTTCCTGCATCGTTACCTCTTGGGGCAGCCCTGGCATCTGGACCCAGTGCCAGATCTCTTCACCCATCAGTCGGGACAGCTGCACCACTTCCTCCAATCTCTCAACCTCACAGCTTGGTTGCTCCAATTCCAACCCTATCCAGGCTTCCCCTTATTTCCCATTCTGTGCGTGACATACTTATAACTTCCCTAAAGTCATCCACCAGGAGGATTTACGCCAGCAAGTGGAAGCGTTTTTCCTTCTGGGCAGGAGCTAGAAATATAGATCCCTTTACTGCCCCTATCCAATCAGTCCTAGACTTCCTAGCCGAATTGTTTCACTCAGGATCTTCTTCCTCCACCATCAGAGTGCAGTTAGCAGCTATTTCGAACTTTCATGCAGGCTTTTCGGACTCCAGTATCATGTCCCATAAGCTTTGTAAAACCTTTCTTAAAGGTATCTTTTTGCTTAAGCCCCCAATCAGGGACCCCCCACCGCAGTGGGACTTAAATTTGGTTCTAACCTCCTTGATTCTTCCCCCCATTTGAACCTGCGGCTTCCTGCTCCCTGAAATTGCTATCTTGGAAAACTCTTTTTCTGGTCGCCATAACATCTGCAAGAAGAGTATCAGAACTTCAGGCCCTTTGCATTCGTCCACCTTATCTAGTTTTCCATAAAGATGTCCCTCGGGACTAATCCGTCCTTTTTACCCAAGGTTTCTTCTGAAGCGAACCTAAACCAGACTATCGATCTTCCAGTTTTCTTCCCCAACTACTCCAACAGAGCAGAACAAAAACTGCATTTTCTGGACGTTCATCATCAACTCCGTTACTATTTGGATAGAACCAAGCAAACTAGGAAATCTGAGCAGCTCTTCCTATCTTATGCAGCAGGCAAGAAAGGCCTTCCAGTTTCCAAAGTAACCCTTTCTAGATGGCTGGCATCTGTGATCATTTTCATCTATCAGCTCAGACGCCAGAGGCTACCGTTAAGGCCCAGGGTTCACTCAACCAGAGCATTAGCCACCTCAATAGCTTTTCAGGCTAGATTACCAATAGATTCCATTTGTGAGGCAGCTACTTGGGCCTCCCCTCATACCTTTATCTCTCATTACAAATTAGACATGGCCTCCCGAAGCCGGGCTAATTTTGGTTCCACCGTTTTCAAGAGTCTGTTCCGATGAGCCACCCAGGGTGAAGGTGCTAGGGACACGGTCCCATCCAGCAAGAATGAAGGCAAGATTGGCAACTTAACATTGAGAAGTTATGTACCTACCATAACGTTCTATGTTAGTTGTCTTCTTCTCGCCTTCTTTCTTGTGTCCCACCCCCCCATCCCCCTACCCTGGACAGACGTAGGATCCTTGGGGATCTTCTTCTTCTTGCCTCAGTTTGCCCCCTAGGCTATCCCTTCTGGTAGCTATAGGTCTAGGTGACTTTCGAGTGAGGTTTCCTCTCCTCCTTTTGTTGGAGAGCAGAACTGCTATGGTTTCAGCTATCAAACAAGATCTGGGTAGTTAGCGCCTAGCATTGTGGGATAAAGGGTAGCCTCGAGCCGGTATAAATAGCTCTCGAGCTTTAGTATAGGCCGAGTCGGAGCCAAGGGTCGGCTCCAAACCCATCCAGCAAGAAAGAAGGCGAGAACAAGACAACTAACATGGAACGTTATGGTAGGTACATAACTTCTCAATGTTAAGTTGTCAATCTCGCCTTCATTCTTGCTTGATGGGTTCGGAGCCGATCCCTCGGCTCCGACTTGGCACTTGCTAAGCTCGAGAGTCACTTTTACCAGCTCGAGGCAGCCCCATATCCCATGATGCAAGGCGGTAAGTACCCAGATCTTGTTTGCCGCTTAGGAGGTCTTCTTATTACCAGCTCCTGGTAAGTTGTTCACTTTTGTGAGATTTAAGCCCCTTTTTAGTAAAAAAACTTTTATTGATAGTTTTAAGTTTAATTTGTACCTTTTCTGACAGAAATTCCCTGTCTCCTTTAATTTTTTGTTAGTCAATCTTTTCCCTATCCCATCCCCCCCCCGTTAGGGTGTGTGTGTTGGTTTTATAGAATACCTTTTGGTATTTTATTTAAGTTAATTTTGACTGGTGTGTGTGTGTTTTTTCAGCACCATGTCAAAGGAGAGGGTCTCAGGTTTTAAGAAGTGTGACTCGTGCTGTCAGAAGATGTCTCTGACAGACGGTCACACTTCTTGCCTGTATTGTCTGGGCCCTCTTCACCTGCAGGACTCCTGTGCTATTTGTCACCCTTCAGCCAGAGAGTCCTGCAGGAGAGACGAATAAGCTGATTCTTAGGGGCCTTCTTGCCGGAGGGCTCTCCGCTAAGTCGGCTCCACCAAAATCAGCAAAACCTTCCAAGGCCCAGGCTTCTGTATCTAAGCCTGCGGCCTCGGCTCGACTGCATTGAGTCGAGATCGCTCTGGCTGGAGCCGATTCTAGCTTGACAGCCTTCGCACCGGCGGCTATCGGTGCCGAATCTGTATTGACCACTTCGATGTCGGCTCCGATCGGTTCCGCCACCCATGTGGCATAGGCATCGGTGTCGGCCCGATCGGCTCCGACACCGTTATTTTGGTGGCTGTATCGGCTCCGCTGGAGCCGATACATCGAGGCTTCCTGTCTACTCCGAGAAGTCGGCTCCGACAGGATCTATAGTATCGGCTCCGATGGCTCATTCCAGGAAGAGGTCGAGGTCTCCTTCCTTGGGGCCGGTACTTTCGGCTCCGCCTTCACCTCTTCTATCGGAACGGAGCCAGCGGAGCCGATCTTCAAGGTCATCCAGGTTGTCAGATCATGACCTAGAGAGAGTGGTCAGTAGATTACTCAAGTCACAGGTACTGGCCCAAATGTTACACAGTCCGTCTCAACAGACGACTGTTGGTCCACACCCGTTAAAGTTCCTCCTTCAACTCTACCCCAGAGCTTGGAGTTGGAGTCTTCGAATGGTTACTGCTACGGCTGGAGGACGGATACCCCTTCTGTTCCTTCAGCCTCTACTCTTATCTCCTCTTGAGACCTTCCTTAGAGGGATTCGTGGTCGGGCTTCCATGGTCTCCTCCGAGGGGTGAGTGGCATCGACCCTTGTCCGAGCCCGCTCTTCCCCTTGGAGCCTCGGCCTTGGTGAGCTCGGCTCGACATCTGCCTCGAGACTTCCCTTCGGTGGTCCCTGGAGTTCCTAGCTCTTGGAGCGGGTTCTCTCGGACCTGCCTGGGAGGGGAGCATTCGAGGTGATGAAGAGTGTACTGGCCACTGGTATCAGTCAGCAGTCTGTTCCGTAGCTCCTCCCTCTATAGTACCTGTTGACATCTCTGCCACTTCTCTTGCTACCGGACCCGGAGATCCTCCGGCTCAGGTTTCCCCATTGGGAATTTCCTCTTCCGAGGATTCTCCTGATGTTTCGGGAGATCCTCCTAGGAAGAGGACTTGTAAGAGGAAGCATGTAGACTCCCCGAGTCTGTCACTCGGATACTGACTTTGATGAGTCAGAGGGATCCCCTAGATCCTCTCTGAGGATGTCTCCTTCTCAGACATCCTAGAACTTCTGAAACAGAGGGGAAACTGGCCCACCAACAATCCCTCTGAGGATGAGTCAGTATACCTAGAGGCTTTGGATCTCGGCCCTCCACCTCCTGGGTGTCTCCGCCTTCGACCCCTTATGCAGGTGATTGCATGAAAGGCGTGGCAGCTCCTGACTCTGTAGAGCCAGTCCCTAGGAGGCCTTCAAAATTTATCACTGCCCCGAGTGACAAACAATTCCTTACTAAGGGTGTCCCGCTGATGCCATGGTGGTGGCTGCGCCACCAAAAGGAACTTGCAGATCCTTCCGTGCCTGTCCATCCTCCTAATAAGGACTCTAGGACCATGGATAGGTACGTAAGCAGATGTTTTCCTCAGCGACCTTTGCTATGCTCGCTGAATTACCTATGTCACTTCACCAGACTCCAGAGGGATATCCTGAAGGAGCTGGGAGAAGTAGTTCAGGATCCTACAGCTGCAGGGGCTCAAGAAAAAATTGCTTCTCAGCTAGGAACCCTCAATTCCATTGCAAACTCCTCCATGCGGCTAATATCTTATGCTGCGGATGGAGCGAGTAGAGCCGCAGGCACAGGTGTGGCTCTTAGACGCCAAGCCTGGATGCGGCTATGTGATTTTGCGGATCCCTTTAAGGCATCCTTCACAAATTCTCCCTTTGATGGGTCAGCTTTGTTTGGCCCTCAGGTGCGAGCAGGATGGCAAGACTCTTTCTGCTGTTGGAGTCCGTTTTTCCACCCCTTCTAGGCCTTATCCCAAAGGACAGAAGGGTGGGAAGATGTGGTTCCGTAAATCCCAAGGAGTCACGCCGGATTCACGTGGTCAGTTTACCCCTAGAGGCAGAGGGGGTAACAATAACAGACGCTCTAGAGGCAGAGGGGTCCAAGAACCAGGGAAACAGGGAGCCTCTCTCTGACAAGCCCTTTCAGCATCCCTGAGGTGTTGCCCGGCTGTCCCTCCTTGGAGGCAGTCGGGGAAGATTATCACTGTACCCAGAAGCCTGGCATTCCCTCACTCAAGACAGATGGGTACAGTCGATCATATCCAAGGGTTACATAATTCCTTTCGAGGAAAGTCCTTCCCTCAAGTTCCCTTCCAGATGTACCACCCGGTCTAAGGGAGATTGCAGAGTCAGAAATCAAAACTACTGCAAAAAGAGCCATTCAGCCAGTTACAATAGACCATTCAGAGCCCGAATCTACTCAAGGTTCTTTTGGTCCCCAAAAGACGGGAGACTGGAGACCAATATTGATCTCAGCAGACTCAACAAGTCTGTCAGGAAGACAAGATTCAATGGTCACTCTTCAGTCAATTCTGCCCTTCTTACAGAAGGACAACTGGATGTGCTCAATAGATCTTCAGGATGCGTACTATCACATCAAAATTCACAGACGCCCAGGAGATTTCTCCGCCGGCTGGGGTCCAGTCATTTCCAGTTCAGAGCCCTGCCCTTTGGTCTCACTACAGCCCCCAGAGTGTTCACCAAATGCATGGCAGTGGTCACGGCTCACCTGAGACGCCAAGGATTCCAGGTGTTTCCAGATCTCGACGACTGGCTCCTGTCAGCCACCACCAGGCATCAGCTTATACAAGCCAGGGATTACACAATAGACCTTTGTTCTCATTTGGGCATCTCAATCAACTTGAAAAGTCATCCTTATCGCCTGCCAGTCTATTACCTTCATAGGCGCAAACTTAAACACTGTTCGGATGTCAGCTACCCTTACAGAACAAAGAGTTTCAGACATTCAGACTCATGTCAGGATCATTCTGGCCAGCAAGAAAATACAGGCCAGAATGGTTCTAAAGGTATTAGGTCTCATGGCTGCGCCATTACTCTTCTTCCCTGGCTCGATTCTACATGCGCCTTCTTCAGTGGATGCTGTTCACACAGTGGTCATACCAGCAACTTCCAATGCGTCACCAGATTCTGGTGACACAGACATGCAAAGAGCATCTTGCTTGGTGGATCACATCGCCTCAGGTTCACCAAGGCAGGTGCTTTGTACCTCCGCCCCCGATAGCCACTGTCACCACGGATGCCTCCTGATCGGGTGGGGGGCATTATCAGGGCAGGATGGTTCATGGACGTGGCAACCGCTCGAGTACCATCTGCACATAAATGTCCTGGAGATGAGAGCAGTGCTTTTAACGCTGCAAGCCCTCAACGACTTTCTTCCCGTAGGGACAATTGCAGTCCACACAGACAACATGTCTGTAGTTTGGTATATCAACAAACAGGGCAGAACCAAGTCCTACCCTTGTGTCGAGAAGCGCTCAGACTTTGGCAATGGGCGATCTCCTCTCATCGGTTTCTGGTAGCAACGCATATCCCTGGGAAAACCAACATTATAGCGGACAGATTGAGCAGAGCTATCCTCATGCCTTACGAGTGGTCTCTCAAGCAATCGATAGCGGAAGAGATTTTTCTGGAATGGGGTCGTCCATGTTGCGATCTTTTTGCTACTCCCCAAAACAGCAAATGTCCAGACTTCTTCAGCCTTTTCCCTCTATCAGGCCATCCCCCCAGAGACGCTCTGACCCAGGATTGGCCCCAGGGACTTCTTTATGCCTTCCCTCCTTTTCCTCTGATCCCTCAGGTGATCCAGAAAGCTACCGCTTTGAGAGCCAAATTGATTCTCATTGCCCCTTACTGGCCTCGACAAGTTTGGTTCCTGCCTCCATCATCACCTTTTGGTGCAGCCGTAGCATCTGGACCCAGTGCCAGATCTTCTGATTCACCAATCCGGTCAGCTGCACCGGTCAATCCCTTCTCTCAACCTCACAGCATGGTTGCTCCACTTCCTTCCTTAGCCAGGCTTCCTTTGATCTCTAACCCAGTTAGAGACATCATAGTAGCTTCACTAAAATCCTCTACCAGGAGGATTTACACAAGCAAATGGAAACATTTCTCTTATTGGGCTAAGGCCCAAAATATTGATCCTTTTACTGCCCCTGTTCAGGCAGTTCTGGACTTCTTAGCAGAGATTTTTCATGCAGGCTCCTCTTCTTCCACAGTCAGAGTTCAATTGGCTGCTATTTCCAATTTTCATGTCGGGATAGCAGATCATAATATTATGTCCCATAGGCTCTGCAGGGCCTTCTTGAAAGGAATTTTCCTACTAAAACCTCCAATCAGGAATCCTCCTCCTCAGTGGGATCTAAATTTAGTGCTGACATCCTTGATTCTTCCCCTTCGAGCCAGCTGTTTCTTGTTCCCTGAAATATCTTTCTTGGAAAACGTTATTTCTAGTGGCTATTACATCTGCCAGGAGGGTGTCTGAACTTCATGCTCTTCGGTTCGACCCCTATTTGGTTTTTCACAAAGACAGAGTATCTTTGAGAACTAACCCAACCTTTTACCTAAGGTCGCTTCAAAGAACAATTTGAATCAATCCATTGATCTCCGGTATTTTTCCTAACTATTCAGATAGAGCT
Source organism: Protopterus annectens (assembly GCF_019279795.1). NCBI lineage: Eukaryota > Metazoa > Chordata > Ceratodontiformes > Protopteridae > Protopterus > Protopterus annectens. The sequence continues at coordinate 1,064,731,828 of NC_056737.1, forward strand.
GAACAAAAGCTACATTATCTTGATGTCCATCGTCAACTTAGATATTATTTGGACAGAACAAAAAATTTAGAAAATCTGATCAACTTTTTGTTTCCTATGCGGATAATAAAAAGGCCTTCCTGTTTCTAAAGTGACTTTGTCCAGATGGCTTTCTTCGGTCATCTCTGAAATTTATAGCTCAGGGGAAAACAGCTGTGCTCAAAACCTAAAGCACATTCAACTAGGAGCTTAGCTACTTCTACAGCTTTTCAAGCTAGACTTCCTTTGGACACTATTTGTGCAGCGCCACTTGGGCTACTCCTCACACTTTTGTTTCCCATTACAAATTGGACTTGGCCTCCAGGGACAGAGCCAGTTTTGGCTCTACAGTCCTCAAGAGTTTGTTCCATTGAGCCACCCAGGATAGAGGTGCTAGGGACGCGGTCCCATCAAGCAAGAATGAAGGCGAGATTGACAACTTAACATTAAGAAGTTATGTACCTACCATAACGCTTCCATGTTAGTTGTCTTCTCTCTTCTTTCTTGCGACCCTCCCTCCTTCCCCCTGGCCTGGACAGACCTTGTATAAGAAACTATTATGCTAAAGACCATTCAGACCTGGTCCTTTTTCCATCTGTAAGTTTCTTCTTCCTTTGGGAAGTATTTTATGCTTGGTGCTGTTGCCCTTTGTCAACAAACGAGATCTGGGTACTTACCGCCTTGCATCATGGGATATGGGGCTGCCTCGAGCTGGTAAAAGTGACTCTCGAGCTTAGCATAGCCGAGTCGGAGCCGAGGATCGGCTCCGAACCCATCAAGCAAGAAAGAAGGCGAGAAGACAACTAACATGGAACGTTATGGTAGGTACATAACTTCTTATTTTCATACATTCTGCTTCCCTGTAGATTATCAATGTTATGATAATGTTGTCAAATGTTTGCCTCCCCTCCACAAAACCACATTGATCCATATCTGTTAATTTTGGCATTAATTTTGCAATTCTTTTAGCCATTATAGACGGGACCACTTTATGATCTTGGTTTAGTATTGAAATGGTCCTGTATGAAGCTGGATCTTTTGGGTATTTACCCTCTTTAGGTATTAGAGCTACCACTGCTTTCTTCCAGGGCAGTGGTATTTCTCCTCCTCTTAAGATACTGTTGAATAAAACCTTCTAGATCTTTATCATTTGTTTTCTCCTAACTTTCAAACTTCCACAGGCATACCATGTATTCCTGGGGACTTTCCTATAGATTGGTTGTACATCACAATTTTTATCTCATCTCCTCCTATCCTAACTGTTAGTAGTTGAGCCTCATCTACCTGTAACCTTGGCATATTTAATTCTTCCATAAACATTTTCTTTTGTATCTTTTCTTGATTTCCATATTTCTCTGCTTTATGTGGATTTTCATAGAATTTACTAAATATTTCTAATACCTCTGCAGGATCTCTTGTTACCTTCCTTGTTATAGGTTCCCTAAGCTTGGTGACAGTCCTTTCTACTTTTTGTTACTTGAGTTGTTGTGCTAACAGTTTTTATGCTCTAGTGTTATTAGCAGAAAACAATTGTTTAACAGCAATCTTTCTAAACTCATGTCTGTTATTGAGGTAATCCCTTTTTTCTTCCTTGCATTCTATGGTTGATTCTCCTCCCATTCTGAGAGATTCCCCCTATTTTGCATTACTTTAACATTTGTCATTCCCTCTAAAAAAATTCTTGTTACTTCTTAACCATAGCTCCCTTTCTTTTATTTCCACCGTATTTTAAAACTCCACCTTCATTTTATCCACTCCTTAGCTATATTTGTAGAAGTAATTTCTATCCTCTCAAATAGCTCCTGAGTAATGTCCACTGCCCATTCCTTAAATTCCTCCCTTTTCAACAGATAGGTGGGAAAGCACCAATGTCTTATTTTTATTTCATTACCCTGTGTTTTTATTGTAATTATTATTGGCACTTGATCCGAAATAGTTATTGGTTGCATATAAAGACCTTCAGTTAAATGCACGTGTTCTGTGAAATGTAAATTCTGTCTAGCCTAGTTTTTATGTCTTCAGTCTTAACACGTATTACTGAATTCACATCTTCCATGACAAATATTTGCATAAATTTCTTCAAAACTCTATCCTTTTTTTGTTTTACTTTTCCTTCTGGGCCCCCAGACACATCGTCATTGCTGCACTTCAAATTCCAGTCCCCACCTATAAGTAACATTCCTTCCTGAAAACTGATTATTTCTCCCAGAATTTTCTTAAGCTTCATTATAGAAGTTTAGGTGGAGTATAAAATACATGGCAGTGTAATCCTCCTCACTTCCCAGTAGCCCATTAGCAGTACAAATCTCACATTAACAATTGATCAAAACCTTAACTTTGACTCGCATATTAACACAACTATTAAAGTTGTTAACAGAAAACTTGGCTCTCTCTACAAGATAAAATCTTTCCTTACTCCTGAAGCCAGAACCACCATTGCCCACACCCACCTAATCTCTGCCCTCCTCTATGCCTCACCCATTTATGCTAATCTTTCCAAAAGTAACCTCAATAAACTGGCAACCTCTTATAACAACATTGCCAGATTTGCCACTGGCTCACCATTTAGAACTCACCATTGTGTAAATCTCAAACAGCTAGGATGGCTAAAACTGCATAACCAGCTACTATTTCAACAACTTACTATCACCCATAAGATACTCTATCATCCCAAGAATACCCCTATTCTCAGTAGCCTAATCTCCCCCTATAGAAATCTTACTACCCTTCGCTCAGCAAATAAATTATTAGCAACCATCCAGAAATCCTATAATAAAGCAGGAGACTGTCTTTTCTCTAATTCTGAGGGGAAGATTTGGAATAGGCTTCCCAGCAACCTAGCATTACTTTCATCATTACCACTCTTCAAATATCAACTAAAATTACTCCTTAAAACACAATGGCTATGCCCATGCAGTAACCCAGATTAACGCTAACTGTACAGTATTACTGTTTTTCCACCCTCCACCAACCACCTAGTGGGATTACTAAGCCTCCTTTTCTCTAATTTCTAGTCTTCTCTTTTCTGTGAACTACCCCATAGTATGTACATTGGAGCCTTACCCCTGCTCCAGGCACTTGTACTTCAGCTTTGTATGTATGCTATTTTACTTGTGTATAATTATGAACAAACATAATAATTAGTTTGAATCTTTTTCTTTCCTAATCTTCTACATGTCAAATATCAAGCTCTAAACCAAAGATATATGGTTCTAGAACTTCTGTATTGCTAGATCTTGTACACAAGATTCTTTTTGATGTTAGTTTCTACAATGTTAGTCTCCAACAATAATTTATTCAACGTTTTATTTTTATGTTTCTTTTCTTTTCATTTTTTGCTCCTGTGACATTAGCTTAAATTTGGAGCTTATCTCCCCAGGCCTCTACTGAAAATGGACATGTATTCAGTTAGACTAGCCGGGTCAACATTTTCAAATGTAAAATAAATAAGTAAAAATAAATGTTTTATCCTCTTCTGTCACTATTGGAGGCTGGAGCTCCTCTTGCAATTAGTATAAGTATTCCTCTTTTCCTTTGTCCCAGATATTCCGCTGAATAACCATCCTGAAAACCTTTCTTTATCAAATTCACATGTTCAGTTCTTTCTGGGTGTGTCTTCTCTAACATAACTGTTTGCACTGTACATTTTTAAATATATAGTTCACTATTCTTTCTCTTTTGCATTTGTCTGTGAGACCATTGACATTTAAGACATTACAGAAAGTGTCATTGTATTAAAAGGTTATTACTCCCACCTTTTATGTATAACAGCTTTTTTGTTAAATATCTAGTTCCAGCTTTTGTGCTACATGCATACACTGTTTGGCAGATCGAACTTTTATTCCATTCTTTCTTGTCATAGCCACTTGAGCCTATGTCACATCTTACAGAACTTTTTGTTTTTATTGAAAGCCCTCATGCAAAAAAACAAACAAACCCCCAATATACCTCTAAAACCTATTAATTTAATACCAGCACACAAACTGTATACATCTTCAGATACTGAAGTTGTACCATCCTAATAGGAAGAAATGTCGAAAACTGACAGCCACACTGATAGACTTGAGTTAACCTAAAAGAAAGGTGCAGCCTGTGCTTCTGCTAAGTGCTAACTAGTTTTGTTTTATCTTTATAGCTCTCCCAGCTGGGAAACCTTCTGAATGATTTCAGAAGGCATTATCTCCTAGTCAGTTTCTCTTTTCTTTTTTTTCCCAGCCAATCACTCTTCACCAGACTCAGAATCTATCAGATTGTCTGCATGGAGACATGAGAATGAGACGGCCAATTTTTCATTATCAAATTGTTTCCATGGAGACATGAGAACCAGACAGTCAGGTTCTGTTTATCAGACTGTTTCCATGGAGACATGAGGGCCAGATACAGAATTGCTACTAATCATACGTTTATTTGCCAGAAAAAAAAGCTTCATAATATTCAGGGTTCTTTTTCATTTACTTGCTTTCTCTTAAAACTTCTTACTAAATCAATCTAAGGTCCTTAATCCAGTCATTCCCCCCAAGCAAGAATGAAAAAAAGCACATTAATTTTTCTTTTGTCATGCTGTTTTAACCAGGCTTATTTTTACATTACAGTGTCTACATTTCTTAAAATTGAACAAGAAGAAAGAGAGAAGGGAGAAAGAAAGGGGGAAAAAACAGCAGCACATATTTACAATCCCTATTACACTTAAAAGTAACAGGGAAATCTTAACGTTATAGCAAGCAAAGAAAAGCACACACCACAAAAATAGTACTATTAATAAAAAAAGTTTTCTTTACTTACAGTTAACTTTCTCCCCTCTCTTCCTTTCCCCAATGCATTTTCCGAACATTAATGAGATGAAGTAGGACACAGGCCCACACAACTCCATCAGATTATGAAAAAGTCCAATAATTTCAGATTTTCTTGTTCTGTCATATTTCACAAATATAATTATTGCACTGTAATCCCACATTGAGTTACTAGTTTTATTACTGTTCATCTCCATCTTCCAAATCCTGTCTCTGCTTCATTTCCAACGTACTCTCAATTCTTCTAGTCAACTTGCATGCTCCCTTCCTTCTCTCCAACATTTTCCATTGAAACAGTGGAAGATATTTCACAGGTATAGTCTGTCTGGGCTCTTTATTACCAGAAGAACAAGAAGCAGAATCTCCTTCTGTTTTACAGCTCACTTTTTGTTGGACAAATTTTTGTATTTTCTCCTTAGCATGTACTTCATCAAAAAATGATTTTGTCCCTCAAGGGAAGAATGTATTGAAGACAGCTGGGTACAGCAATTTGAATCTCATACCTAAATCTCGACATTCCCTGAATATTGAATTAATTTACTCCTCTCCTGCCTGGTGTACAATGAGTAATCTTTCTCCAGAAACAATCTGCTATCTCCCACTTTTAGTATTTTGTCCTTCTGTCAAAGTTTTGTCAGATTCAACTCCTTCTGCTTGTAGGATTTCATCTTTACTGTTGAAGGTCTAGGTTGCATTCTCATAGCCATATTTGGAGCATACACACGATGTGCCCTTTCAACTAGCAACTTCTGCATTTGAATACCGGTCTAGTTGCTTATTTGTGCTGTCATAAAATTAATGTAGTATGTTCCTTCCAGCTTCTTTGGTACAGGTGAAAATCTTAGGTTTTCGCTACATGCTCTCTCCTTTTAATTCTTTTATTTCTTAAAACGTCTCTTCCTGAGCAGTCTCATGTTCAGCCAGCCTTTTTATCATTTGATTTTTGCAGCTTTATCACCTCATCTGAATATCTGTTTAAATCTTCTTCCATTTTTTCCAACCTTTTGTTGTTTGTCTTGATATACTCTGTCAGGGTTTTGTTTATTTTAACCAGATCAGTGTGCAGTTGTCTTATATGTTCCTATTCGTTACTGGACGTCCTGTCTTCCTTTTTGATGAACAGCTGTAGAACTTTCCCTAGTCATTGTTTCTTCCTCACTTTTTGTAGCTGATTTTTTCCAGGTGCTCTGTATTTCTTTTTTTTTCCTAGCATCTAGGCAGTACACTTACTAGCCATTTACTGAAATTTACCCATAAACACAAAAGTCTACTGGCCTTATCTATTGAGTTCTTGTTTTCACACTAGGACAGCTAGAATCAAGCTGTTACTCAATGTGGAGGCATGTTCAGGATCCAGTCATTGCTGGTTCAAATCCCTGCCCTTCAGTCTCATGCCAATCCCTGGGTGTTGACCAAGTGCATAACAGTAGTCGCAGCTCAGTTGCATTTACAGGGGGATACGGGTGTATTTGGCAGTTGGGTCCTGGCTGCCAGTATGATGGAATCTTTAATGAAGACCAGAGATTACTTTATCTGTCCTTGGTGATATCCATAAACAATGAAAAATCAAAGCTTGAACTCACGCATACCATTCAGTTCATTGGTTGCCACCTGGATATGGTTTAAGGTATAGTCTCCCTCCCTCTGGACATGGTTCAGAGCATGCACAGTTCTATTCAGGTCCTCCTTCAATGCACCAGATGTCCTGAGATAATTTTTTGAGTGCTTGTGTTGTGGCTGCCTACATTGTAAAGACTCTGTTTGCTTGGTGTCACATGAGAGATCTGATGCTGTCATTTTCATTCATTCCTCAACTGATGGGTCTTTGATCTGACCTTGGATCTGGCTTGCCCAAATTTACTTAGGACTCTCTGATCCAACTCTCATGCTCCTCACTTTATTCCTAATGCCTCAGAACTGTGTAATACCTCAGACATTGTTTGCCAGTTCTTCACTTCAGATGTAGATTCTGCTCTTTCAAGCTTATAGGGTGTTTCCCTTGCAATTTGTGAATGTAATTTACTATAGTAAACTCTCAGTTAACCAGCACCTATGGGGATTGGTAGATGCCGGTTAACTGTAGTTTCTGGTTGCTTGAGAGCTGTTATTAAAAATAGGCCTAATAGTACCCTGTGCTATTTATTTGGTTTGATTTGTTTTTAGGTTGGGGAGAGAGGGAATTTATTCCTGTCTTCCTTTTTAAAACTCTAAAACTCTAAAAACAGAAGGTATGTTTTTGCGGGGCAGGGGGAGGGTAGAAAGTGCAACACATGAAATTTGTACTGTGTTTCTTCAATTTTTTTTTTCTGTTTGCTTGAGTTCTGGTTAACTGTATATTTATATCTTATTGATGTTCTTCCATATCACTGTTGCAGTATTCTTAACATTTGGGATTCTCTGCCTAGGTCAGCCCAACGTCCAGCCAGTAGCAAAGCCTTATGTTGCATTTAAGTACACCATATGTCACACATGTGGCCCTCGCGTAGCATATGAAATAAAGGTGACATCCGGACATACCATCCTCAGAACTTTTTTTCTGTCAGTCCGAATGCCATCTTTTGATCATCGGTCTGAATGCCTATGTTCCGTTGCTGGTTTCTAAGCCATTGCAGATAAGTGTCCCATTTGGGGCTCTTTTTTTACTTGTCTTTTTGTTGCTTGTGGGGTTTCATGTTATCTAAGAAGGGTAAATGCCAGTGTGGGAGACAGATTCTCCAAAAAGATCACCACAAACAGTATTTGTCTTTACAGCTCGCATGACCAAACATCCTGTTCTATCTGTCAGGCTTTTGTACTTAAAACTTTGCGTAGTAGACTTTCTTCTTTGGCGCTGTATCTTGAGAATCAGCGACTTAAACTTTTCACGAAAGATACAGTGGAGAACTTCCCACCCTGAGGGACAGTTGTCATGGAAGAAGAATTCTAGGAAGCCTAGGCTGGAATCTTCTGCTGTCCAGCCTCCGAGGTAAGTGAATGCCCAGAGGTTCACCCGGCTTTGTTGTTGGATTCCTGTGCTGTGACTGGGTTGGAGGCCAGTAGGGATCTGGCTTTAAGCACATCCTGGGAAGCTTTACAGATGTTCGTTTTGAATGTTCAGGGGGAACCATGGTTGATCATTTCTAAAGGACCTCGAGATGTTCCTCAATTTTTAGTTAGAGAAGAAGTTCCTACTACTATTATTGAATGCCATGCTGGGTCAGAGCCTTCTAAGTTTTATAAGGTAGAGTTCCCATTAAAGGAAAAACAAAAAACTAAACATGTTTCTCTTGCCCCTAAGGATACACAGAGTGAATGGCAAGCCTTCACTCAGGATTTGTTTAATGATTTGATTGCATTGAAACCTCCTCAGGATGTTATTGTTCCAGCTTCCCCTTGGTCCTCTACTCCACTTAAAAGACACAGGGAACAGGATTCCTCTGAGGAGGGGTTGGATTCTGATGAGGAATCCTTGCTTACTCTTCTCAGATTCCTTCGCCTTTGGGCTGTGGGTTAGAGGAAGAAGAATCTACCAATCCTGATACTCCCTTTGAAGAGATTTCTTCTGGGGACACAGTCGTCTCCAGGATGATGGAGTTTTTTTAAATGGGATTGTGCTCATGTCTGAGTTGCTGCAGATGGAATCTCCTAAATCTTCTCCTATTCTTCCTGTTTTGGATGCTTTGTTGGATGCATTTTCCAGTGCCTCTAAAGCTCCTGATTCTCAACCCCCTGCTCCCAAGAAACCTGATTGGCTTTATAAGGTGCCTGAGGACTGCAACTTTTTGTACAAGTGTCCTGCTGCTGACCCCTCAGTGGTGTATGTAGCCTTTGACGAGCCCTCTCAATTACTTCCTCTGCTCAAGTTATTGCCTTCTGATAACTACAGCAGAACCATGAAAAGAGTAGTTAAGAAGGTTTACACCTTGACTACCTTGGCTTTTAGGGGTGTTAATTATCAGACCTATATATCCAAATATGTGTTGGCGCTCCTATCTCAGGCTTGTCAGGTTATTTCTGATCTTCCAGACTCTAAGGGAAAAACTTCTGCTCTTTCCCTGTTAGAGCCTTCCTCACAGGTGTTTCATCATTCCATTAAGTGTAGTTGTGATGCAGCAGATGCTTTATCTATGGCTGCTGCTTTTGGGTCAGTGATCGGGACGTATTCTTTGCTTCAGCTTCAACTATTGCCTGATGATATCAAGCATAAGTTGATGGATGCCCCTCTTGATAATAAACACTTGCTGGAGGAAGCTGTTGCTGATTTAAGTCCCTTCAGGATAAGGGGAAGGCTTTACAGGAACTCAGACATGTGTTTGTTTCTCCTGTCCCTAAATTTCATAGAAACTACCCCTACAAGCCAGCCTTTGTTTGCAGGCAAACTTGCCCTCCTCCTAACAGCAAAAAGGGTGGCAAGCGGGCTCCTTCTGCTAAAGCTACTCAGACTTCAGGTCACAGAAGTCTTCCTTTCAGATAAACCAGGTGCTGTGTGACTATCTTTTTCTTCCCAGCCATGTTCCTCTTTCTCTTCACCTCTGCCCCCCTCTCTCTCTCTTCCTGTTTGGCTACAGATTACTCAGGATTCCTGGGATCTGTCCATTATTCGTCAGGGGTATTTCATGGTGTGGAAGTCTATCCCCCCTTTTATGGGCATTTTTCAGCCTCCTCAGGAACAACTCCCTTTTTTCCCGGATGTGCTTTAGGTCCTTTTGACTCAGGGTACTATTTAGGAGGCGCCTGTGCCCCAAAGGGGGGGGGGTTACTTCATGATGTTTCTAGTACTCAGATAAGAGGGTACTTAGAGACCTCTCTCATCTAAACACTTTTCTGAAGGTGCCCACTTTTAGAATGCATTCTTTCAGATTCTCTTCCCTCTTTTGCTTCCTCAGGCTTATGTGGTATATCTGGATCTCAAGGATGCTTGTCTCCATATTCCGATCCATCCCCTTTCCAGGAGGCTTTTGCATTTCTTTGTTTCTTCCTGGCATTTTCAGTTCTCTGCTTTGCCCTCTGGCCTCTCTACTGCCTCAAGGGTGTTCACCAAATGCCTCGCTCCTTTGATTGCTTTTTGCAGGCTTCAGGGGATCCAAGTATTTCCTTACTTGTACAACCTCCTGTTTCAGACATCCTTTCCAGAGATCCTGTTGCAAAATCTTTATTTTGCCATTTCCCTTCTTCAGAGCCTGGGGTTCACAATAAACTTCAAAAAGTCTTTTCTGACTCCTACTCGCATCATGTTTTTCTGGGTTGCAGGATTCAGACACTGCCTATGCTGGCACCCCTGCCTCCTCCGAAGGCCTTAACTCTCATTTCCTTCTTTCAAACTCTTCTTCCTCTGGCATCAGTTACAGCCAGGGAGTTTCTGAGAGCTCTGGCATTCATGGTATCTACCATCCCTATGCTTCCTCTGGCCAAACTCCACATGAGGAAGTTTCAGTGGTTCTAAAGTCAGTTTGGCTTTAACATGTGCATCCTCTGGCATTTATAGTTCCTCTTTTACCTTGCCTCAACATTGAACTTCACTGGTGGATCTAGCAGTTGCCCTTAAATGCAGGGCTCCCTTTTCATCCCCCTCTTCCCACTCAGGAGTTGTTCACAGACACTTCAGACGTAGGTTGGGAGCAGCTTTTGTCTCTCTAAAGGTGCAGGGGGTCTGGTCTCCTCTTCAACAGGAGCAGCACATCAGTGTCAAGTTGATGAGAGCCCTTCTCCTAGCTCTTCAGGCTTTTCATCCTCTTTTCTCCAAACAAGGAAAGTCCATCAAAGGGAGCACTGATGAATGAAGACTTGAATGGCTCCTCAAAACATGCATAAGCCCTTCCAGGCATGTCTGCACCCACTGCCTGTAAGGTACCTTCAGCTGTGTGAGAGGTCAGCCTCATGGGCGCATTACAGATAGACTGAAGGGTGGCCAGTTGTGAAGATAGCTGTTTGTGCTCCTGCACACATATGGACCCAGGAAAAGATTTGGAGAGTTCTTTAATCAAATCTCTCTGCAGTCTAGTGGTGTGTGCCAAATAATTCAGTGACCAAAGAGCAAATGTCTTTTCCAATCCAGTGCCCCAAACTGTCTGTTAGAGGGATGGACAGAGCAGCTCTGTTCTGACAACTCTTTTTTACTGGCCAACGCCACAACCACGGCATCTACAGGGGTGAAAAATTTGTTGGGGTGATGAAGAATGGGCTCTAAGTTATCCAGTTCCTTCCATGCCCAGCAAGACACCAGTTCTATAAGGCCATTAGGCAGGGGGGTTAACCCAGGACATAGATGGGCCAGACCCAAAGGCTTACAGGAACACTGACTCCTTCTGGGAAGAAGGATGCAAAGACCATCCACTCTTCTGGCTAAGGATCTCTAGAATGTCTCCAAAGGAGATGTCTTCTGGTGGAGACCTTGAGGGACCCTTCCCCTTCATCGAAGTCAGTGCCTTCTGTGAGAGATTCCTGAGGAGAATCTATGTGCCTCCTTTTGCATGATTTCTTCCAGGGGACTTCATCAGTGGGATGATTTGGGAGGTACCTTAAAAGAGGGGAAGTTTCTGAATAGGAAATGCGTGGATGCTCGAGCAGGCTGGCTGTCCCAGTGGGATAGGCTGGTGAGACTCAGATGGCAGACCCAGTGCTGGTAGTGTGGTACAATCCAAAGAAATAACAGTAGACTAGACTCTCGGATGACAGAAAGTCCCCTCCACCCCCAGGAGCTGCCGTGCTCAAACTCTGCCCTGGCTCCAGCTGCAAGGGAGGAGTCGGACTCGAGCAGTACAGCACCGAAGCTCTGAGGGGAAGGGATATTTCTGACAACCTCAGAGCAGTGGCGGCTGGTGACTTCAAATTAAAGAGGGGCTGCAGGAGACAGCTGAATGGGTGGGGCCAACAGGAAGGGGTGTGGTCAACTAAAAGAGGTGGAGCTATGATGTAATGGGATCAATGCTGGACATGCTTACTTATTTACATGAAATAAATGCTCAGTCAGTATGGCACATGCTGAATACTCTACACAGCACACATTGTTACACACACACACACACACACACATATATATATATATATATATATATATATATATATATATATATATATATATATATATACATATACACACACACACACACACACACACACGTTGGTTTGAACACTTACCTCTGTGGTATACTGCAAACAGTACTTCGTACTCTTTTTCTGCACCTAAGGAGAAGCTGTCATCTGGAACACATAAGGTCATACTGGATTTCTTTTATCCCCCCTTTTTCATGGAGGCTCAAAAGGGACAGTTTAAAGTTTCCCAAGCAAATACTATTCACGTGACCCTCACCTGGTTCCAAATAAGTGCTTGTAGTCTCTTTCAGTTGTTCCCGTTAGGGGTTTGCCACATCAGATCTGTTTCCATTTCTTCCTGTCCTCTGCATCTTGCTCTGTCACCACATCACTTCCTCTACCACATCCATAAACCTAACCTTATGAGTCCTTCCTCTTTTCTTCCCTGGCAGCTCCATCCTTAGCATCCTTTTCCCAATATACCCAGCATCCCTCCTCAGCACATGTCCAAATCAACACAATCTCGCCTTTGGGCATGCCTTCCCCCTCTTCTCCTAGAGCCAACAGTAGCTCCCCAATTTCTGCCAGCACCCTGTTGGCTAACAGTACTGGTGGTGGTCATTGTTAACCCGGGCCTCGACCAATCCGGTATGGAAATCTGTATTGTTGTCCCACATATGTCATTTGGCAGAGGTTATATTGGATGCCCTTCCTGATGGTAACCCTCCCCATTTATCCGGGCTTGGGACCGGCACGAAGAAATGCACTGGCTTGTGCATCCCCAGTGGCTGGGTTACATAAGTGCTTGTAGTATAGTACCAAATAAGTGCCTCTTGTGTTGCTCTGTGTATTGTGCCCCTCTGTTACTTATAGATAAAGTCCATTCGTCTGTCTTTATTTTATGCAAACAAATCAATAACTCTTTGGTTGAAGTTAGTTATACTCCACGTTAACTCCTTTCCTGTGGAAATCATAGCCAGTGCATTCAATCTTTCTTGCCCCATTGTACTACGAAGAAAAGTTTTAATTCTTTTCAATGTTGAGAAACACCTTTCTGCCTCAGCAGTTAACATTGGTGTGGTGGCTATAATTAACAACACATTGTAAATCTGTGAAAACACACTGGTTAAGGAGTTGTCCAACAAGAATTTTAACATCTGGACTGCACTGCCAGTTGCTGTAAAGTCTTCACGTTGATACACCACTCCAAGTTCTGTTCTAAGTTGTCCCCTCAACAGGAATGGATAGTTGTCTATTGTTGCTGTGAATAAATTTTCTGGAAACTCTCTTATGTATGTTGAAAACTTTTCAGGCAGAAGTAACTGAGAAGCTTGAAGATGGCCAGTTTGTTGAAATCGTGATGTTGCCTGGAACTTTATGACATCACACACTTCCTTTGCAGCAATTGACAATGTCTCATGCAGTGGTCGGGAAGCTGATGGCCCTCGTCTACGTTTTGACAGGATGTTCTCTGTCTGTAGATACTGTTCTGCAATACCATCGATACCCAATCTGACACTGTCAATTTCATTCAAAAATGTATGCACATCCTTTTCAACAGCGGTTGCATCTGTGGTATGACACTGAAGTTGCCTGTACAGAATGTCGACATGGGGCATTATACGATGGAAAACAGTAAGCCAAAATTTAAATTCATCATCTTCAACTGTTCACAGTAGCCCATTTGCTTCCTGTACAATTGCTGCAGCAGATGTAGGACACTTGTACAAATAAAGAAAGCACTCCGCCAGCAAGTCCAAGTTCTCGTACACTGCATTTACAGTACGGATGTTAAAATTCCACCGTATTCCTGACACTCTTGGCATGTGTCGTGATACTATACTATCCAGAGCAGCTTGTCTTTGAACTGAACGACTGAAAAAGGCTGGAATTCCACCAAGTGTTAAAAAAAATGTCCTTGCTTCAGTATTTTGTTATGAGGCTCTTTGCATTACCAGATTAAGTTGGTGGGCATAGCAGTGTACATAGTAGGCATATTTAAACTCTCCTCTTATGATGGCCTGGACCCCTTGCTGAACACCACTCATAACAGATGCACCATCATAACTCTGAGCAATCACTTTTTCATGCTGGTCTCCCACTACTTCCTTCAACTGTTGTTTTATCACACCAGCAATATGTCCTGCTGTCTGTCCACATGGCGTAAAGTATCCCCAAAAACGTTCCAACACCTGTCCATTGACAACGTAACGTAACGGAACACAACAGCAATTTGCCATAGCCCTGCAAAATCAGTGGTTTCATCTGCAATTACTGCTACAAATTTTGCAGTACAAATCTCCTTTTTTATTTCTTCTCTGCATATTGTTAGCATGCAGTCCAGGAGTTCATTTTGAACAGTTTTTGATGTTACTTTAAAAACAATTGAAGTTGTCAAGTGTTCAGCCAACTTCTGATCAAACTTGCAGCCGAAGTCTACCAGTTTCCGGAACATTCCTGCACTCAATGACTCTTCAGACTCATCATGGCCTCTTAAAGCAACTTCTTCAGCACACAGCTTGATGTAGTCTATTACAAGTGATATAACATGACGGTTTTCTTCCACTTTCTTGTTGTGTCTTTCTACTGATAACTGGTATCCACTACTTAACTGACACCTGATGGCCACAGTTCCCAACACTGCTAGACTCATTTGGTTGCCAAAATGTTTAGCAGACTGTTCATGCTTTCTGGACATTTCTTCCATTCTCTTCAGGTCATCCATACCCTTTGATGTCCAGGCATCCTCTCCACCAAACAACAAACATGGGAAGCAGCACAAGCTGTTTCCTCACAACCACAGATCCAGGTGTGTTTGTCATACACTGACCTGTTGAAGCTGCGTGTGTATGTTCTTGACCTACTTGAACATGGAGACTCTATCTTCAGATCAGGTGTGGGTCTTCCAGTCCTCTTGATTCTTAACTTTTCATTCAGAGTTAAGTCTTTAAAATTAATACATTTCAGATAGGCCACTGTAACACCCTGCTCAGTCATTCTGGTTATTGTAGTTGTTGTAACTCTGAAATGAAGATATTGCAGAAATGATTTAAGTGCCACTGTTGTATACATGTTAAAGTACAGCTTCAGAAACAGCACTCATTTCATTGACAGTCTGCCACAGCCATGACCTACCAACTATCTGGCTTGGCCCTGCCAGAATTTAAAAGACTATAATAATGCATTTGTGATGCACACACGGTCACAGCTTGCATTCTGTCTTAATTCTGGCTTTGCAGGACTAAAAATAAAATAGGGGCAGTCATTTCATTGACCACCACTACAGTTTCTGCTTTGATCCTTCCAGCATCAAAATACATGTTCTGCACAGAGACAATAGTCACAGCCTGTATGCATATTGCTTACTCCCTCAGACGCATTAGTTTTGCAAAGCCAGAATTACAACAGTAAAAGGCCAGTTATTTCATTCTTACACTGACATGATAGTCCCCCGTCCCATCCCAATAGGCTACCAGAAGTACCTGGCTTGAACCTCTGAAATCAGAGAGCAAAACAGTAATGTAACTGCATCTTTTACATAATTATCCAGAGGTCAGCACTTTTACTCAGTCCATCTCACTCCATCCAGCTGCAGTCTTAACAGTTAGTAGTGGGGCCAATCATTTCATTTTCAAATAGCCCCCCCCCCCCCACACACACACACACACACTTAGTTCGGCAAAGCAGCCAACTTCACTCAAATACAGTTATCTTGCAAAGCCATAATTATGATAATTTAGACAGTAAATAAGGCCAGTCACCTCAGTGAATTCACAAACACCTCCCATTATCCAAGTAAAGTAGCTGTTTTTTACCTGTCAGGATTAAAGTACAAACAACAGTAACAGCTTTATTGCATACTTACAAGCTGTGACTGATGCTTCTGTCAACAAGTACATTTCATTCATTTTACTTTTATTTACTTGAGTTTCCACAATGCAACACTGTTTTATAAAACAAAAATCCCTTGTCATTGTTAATGTCCAGGAAGAAAAGCTCAACACATTAAATAAACATTCAGTATAGAGAATGAACAGATATGAAACATACATGAACTACTCAAGCTTGCTAATTATTGTACATTCACCTTAAAGTACAGACATTATACTTTTGCAAAGCTAGACTTAAAACAGTAAGCATCAGGGCCATTTGTTCAGTCACACACAGTCCCAACCACAGTATACGACTTGATCTTGTCAGGTTAAAGGCACAAAAAGACACTGTCATGAAGGTAAGTATACCCCCCACACACACATAAAGCTGGTCGATCTTCCTTCAGTGAAATCAACATTACTCTTGCAAAGCAAAACGGAACCGCAGCTATTCACACAGGCATTGCCCCCCAGTCCAACTCACTATCTACCCAGAGAAATTGCTGTCAGCCTACATTGTTAAAGTAAAATAAATCTCCATGGTTACATTATTGTATTTCTTTCACATCTCAATAGCAAAGAACTTGCACATTATCTTACAGTCACTGCCACCACCAAGTGAAGTGAGAGAGAGAGAGAGAGAGAGATTTTGTGTTTGTGTGTGTGTTTAATGCTATGGATTTCTGTGGATGTAAACTACAGGCTATTATTGCAGAGACCTATTTCTGGCACACAAATGATACAAAATGCCCCAACAGACATACAAAATACCATCATACTGTAACCATTGTCATAGTCAAGCAATCAAATGCAGTAATTTCCTTATTTCTATGCACAAAATATTTTAAGCAATTATGTAATTTTCCAGAAAAGGAGGACGCATATGGAGCAGAACCAAAAAGCTTAAGCAAATCTAAGTTAGAGTACCAGTCCCGGACCAATAAACAGAAATGATATTCCAGGCATTCCATTTTACATGTACGGAGTCTGATTCTGAAGTACCACATATACTGATTTAACACAATGTATGGAACGCTGCCTGCTTATTTATTTTTAGATTATTGTAATCTAAGCCCAAGCATTCTACCCTAGCTAAAAATGTTAATCTTATGTTTTTCATTTTCTTATAATTTTAGGTGCCCACAGACAATACTGCCAAAAAAATGGAACTGCAGTGGTCGTGCTAATAACACCTCCTGAAATACTACTACACTCAGACCTCTTGTTCTGGGAGAGATGTTAAGAGTACAACAAATATGAAAAATATAAACATTACTAATACAAGTTTATTTCTTTTAAATATACACACACTAATCCCTCTCTTTATGGTCTTAAACACATTCAGGCCCTTTAAGAAGAAGCACATCAACAGCTGTTTTAAATAAATGTGTCACAACTGCTTACTGCTGCTGTTATCTAGGAAGGTACAGTAAATATGATCACAACAAAGTACACTAAAAGAAACATGGAACATTAATCTTCAGTGTAGGTGTGTACCCTGCCCTGTCATAAAACTTTTATAATCAGTCCTGTCTTCCTGCTGAGATCAGCAAGGTATTCATCATCTTGTGGTGGTGCTGCGGTAGCGTTGTTGCCTCACAGCAAGACGTTGTCCTGTTCGATTCTCAGCTAAAGCGTCTTCTGTGTGGAGATGTGTGAATGGGCGTACCTTCGTTGAAGGTTGCACGTCAGGGCTCGCAACTCGGTACGTAAAAATCTGCTGCCAATCATTAGCGGACCGGAGTTCCGCTGTGGTGACTCCTAACCAGGAAAAGCCGAAAGATACAGCAACAACAGACATTTATCTCCAACTTTTGCTCAAGAGTGTGAAATCATTTTATGACTTAAAATGCCATTTAGTTTGGGCTGCTATTTTGGGGTGGGAATAGAATCCACAGCCTTTTGATCTTCCAGCATCAGATAAGGGTAGTTACCTATTTAAAAAACAAACAGCACTTGGGCAGGTCTTCCCAATAGTTTACTGTTACAAAAATGTACACTTGACTTGAAGTGCTTTTCGTTTGCACTGAAGCAAACTTCATCAGAAGTAAATAGCAATTAAATTAACACAATTTAAAATACAAATGTGATGACGTACATAGTACTCCACCTATACAACAACAGTGGCACTTAAAGTTGTCAGCAACTAAATACTTCTGAATTAACTTTGATTTTAAAAGGGACAACAATAATACACAAACACAATTAACCCTGACATATCACTTCTATGCTCAACCATATAAAATGTAATATATATATATATATTAAAAACTAGATATAACAATAAACTAAATATAATAAATATAACAATTACAAGCGGTGATACCACTGCATGATTTAACTGTTACTTCATTATTAAATATGTGCTTACTTAAAATACAAAAAACACATTTACTGTGTGCTTTAACTACTAACTAAACTAGTACCCTTTTCATTTGCGTTGTGGGATTTACTAAAAATATACTAGAATCCGCTGTCCAGCCTGTGTCACGGATAACCAGAATGTTTAAATGCAAAGCGTGTAGTTAATGCAAATATATGGATACATCTAGCTCATTTTCAGTGAAAAATAGACAATACAAAGTGAGATCTAAATTCAGTTGTCAATCCAAGTTTATAGTCTATCTTGCTAGATGTAAACAGTGTCCTTCATTTTACATCGGAAAAACCGAACGCAGGCTTTGAGATAGAGTATATGACACCAATATGCAATCACTAAAGCTAAGTTAGAAAATGCATTGGCAAAACATGTTCATGTCCAGCATGGTCATGGATTTTCCTATATGGCAATAGATCAGGTTGTACCTTCCATAAGAGGTTGTCCAACGCCAATTCTTTTAGAAGAATTGGAATTGTCATGGCAGATGAGGCTAGATGCCTACAGGGTCCCTGGGTTAAATGACATGTGCTCTATTAGTTGCGTTTTGAAAAATAAAAATTTGGGCCGATAGTGACACAACTTTGTTAAAGCAGTAAATCCAACAACGCAAATGAAAAAGGTACTAGTTTAGTTAGTAGTTAAAGCACACAGTAAATGTGGTTTTTGTATTTTAGGTAAGCACAAATTTAAGAATGATGTAACAGTTAATTCATGCAGTGGTATCACCGCTTGTAATTGTTATATTTATTATATTTAGTTTATTGTTATATCTAGTTTTTAATATATATATTACATTTTATATGGTTGAGCATACAAGTGATATGTCAGGGTTAATTGTGTTTGTGTATTATTATTGTCCCTTTTAAAATCAAAGTTAGTTCAGAAGTATTTAGTTGCTGACAACTTTTAAGTGCCACTGTTGTTGTATAGTTGGAGTACTATGTACGTCATCACATTTGTATTTTAAATCGTGTTAATTTAATTGGTATTGACTTCAGATGAAGTTTGCTTCAGTGCAAACGAAAAGCGCTTCAAGTCAAGTGTACATTTTTGTAACAGTAAACTATTGGGAAGACCTGCCCGAGTGCTGTTTGTTTTTTATTAGTTTTTTGTTCGTTTTGGTGAGTTTATCTATCATGTAGTTACCTATTTATCCAGCTCTTAACACTGTGTATAATCTTACAGAAAGGATGCATAGTACACAAGAGATAAAAGTTGGTGCCATCTGAAGTAGGTCTTCCTTGAAAAAGGCCCAAATTAATATTTAACTAAATAATCTCAGTATTGTTTTGGCAGATGTAGCCTGAGGCTAGCATGATTCACTGGGGTGTATTAAACCATTGCAGTAAATAGTTAATTATTCACTCAGTGTCCTCTTTATTCTTCCCTGTCTTCCTGTTAGGAGTTGTGTGTTATACTATGTGTTAAGAACTTTGGCTTTATCTTTCATTAGGTAGAAATTATTTTAAGAAAATATCAGTAAATATATTTTCCTGATTTGGGGCTTTCCCCCCAGTTATGTGTTTGCTCTGTCCCTAATTCTGTACATAAAAGTTTAAATGTTTTAAGTGTGGTACTTTTCAGATACATTTAAATGCGCTGATATAATGGTCTTTTCAATATTTATCCAAATGGCTTTTTTCCAGATATTAAAAAAGAAAGTGTCAAAAGAAGCTGGACACAAAGTATGTGTTTTCAGCTGAGATATGTATATATATATATATATCTATATATATCTATATCTATCTATATATATATATATATATATATATATATATATACAGTGTATATAAAAAGTGAACACACTGCTGGTACAGTGCTAGGTGTTTGTGATATAAAAAAAAATGTGACCACAATAAATCATTTCAAAACATTTCCCACCTTTAATGTGACCTATTCAATTGAAAAACAAACAAATAAGTTAGGGGTAAAATATAAAAAATAAAAAAAAATATTCCCATAAACTGATTGCACAAGTATGCACACCCTAAACTAATACTTTGTGGAACCACCTTCTGATTTAATTACAGCATTCAGTCTTCTTGGGTACACACCTGCCATCAATTAAAGATGCTGTAACAAGGACTGCTAGTACTTAATACATCAGCAAAATCAGCAGGACTCACTTGATTTTATATGAAGGAATAACTGATTGCTATAGTAGCTGAAGTTAGATATCCTATTCATATGAGCCTAAACTAAGCATTGTGGTCTCACTATAACAATAGTTTTATTTCAGAAAAGAAATAGTTTTAGTCTGGTGGTAAGGGGACATATGCATCATAAATGAGGCATGTTGCTTGCTATACTGAGACCTCATTTACAAAAAGGACTTGCTTTTTCTAGAGGAAAGGAAGATGTAAACATGTAGCTACACAACTCACAGACATAACTAAAGAAACTAAAAACTACCACTAGCCACCACTAGCCCCTGACTGCTACCCTCTGAATTCATAAAAGCAGCTGCCATCTGAATAGCTTGTTCATACTTCTAACCAGGAAACAAACAGTTCTCCTGTGCATACTTAGTGTAGGAAAAACAGTGTGTTACTAGGTTAAAAGCAAAGTGTATCTCAGCTAAGTTATGTGCCTAGCACCAAAAAAGTAAATCAGTGAACCCCGACTTATAAAAAAACAGAAAGTTAAATTAGCTCACTGATAAAATGAGTGTCATGTCCCAACAGTCCATAATCAGCATAAAATCTCTATTTTTCATCTACGGACTAGTAGATGAACGCTTAGCATTGGTGAAAAATAAAGAGATTTATGCTGATTACAGACTGGTGGGACGTGACAGTCATCATCAGTGAGCTAATGTAACTTTGTTTTTTGATAAGTTATGTGCCTCTGAAAGCACATTCTTTTTTGTCCTTTCTGCTTGAAACAATAGCTGCTGCAGCATGTATGCATTCTTTCATGCCTGCAATACTCTCAAAAGATTCAGTGTTCTATTTTGCAGAGATTAGTATCTAAACTGTCCTCAGCAGAACATTTCAGGTTAAATGGCAGACTTACTGCACAGATATAGCAGAAAAAATTAAACGTGTGTGATAGAAGAAAGAGGTTTGGAAACAGAAAAAAAAATGTTGCAGATGATTGAGGCAGACAAAGTATACAAACTATATTATGCACAAGCAGTTTTCCTGGAACGATATTGTGGACATCCCTGTACTCCTCCCTTATCTGACCCATTATCGAGTACAGTGCCCCCATTGGTATGTACCTTGCCAAGCACATGCAGCAGTTGGAGAGACCACAGAGGTTCCTGACCAGGAAAATCCAAGGTCTCAAACAGCTATCCTATACAGATAGACTAAAAGCCCTGTCCCTCTACTCAGTCTATAAATGAAGGTGACAGTAATCCAGAATAAATTATTCCACAGCAAACACAGTCACCTTCTTCATTTATAGTTTGTGGTTTGTTCCTCTACTCAGTCTCAAAGACTGCTCAGAGGTGACCCGTGTCTAGCATACAAGGACATTTCAGACCCAGACTTAGAGTTGTTGCATATCAGTAAGACAAGCTCCTCTCACAATCTGCATGCAAAGCCTTAACTTGGTCTGTGACATTACTAGAACTTGTTGGCAGGATACATTTGTGTCCCAAAGACTCCCCTGACTGTGGAATAAACTCCCTCTCCATGTCAAGCAGAGTACCTCTCTAGCCCTCTTTAACAGACTAAAGGTTTTCCCTGCCTAGTTTGTAG
Organism: Protopterus annectens; assembly: GCF_019279795.1. Classification (NCBI taxonomy): domain Eukaryota; kingdom Metazoa; phylum Chordata; order Ceratodontiformes; family Protopteridae; genus Protopterus; species Protopterus annectens. The sequence continues at coordinate 1,064,753,606 of NC_056737.1, forward strand.
TGTGGCCTTGCCACCTGCACAGCCACCTGTCATCAGTCTCTTCTTCTTCATCCTGTCCCTTCAGTAGAACATGTGCCTGGTTCCGTAATATGCTGGTACACCTCATAGTGGAAGTAGAGAACCCCACTTAATGTTTTAACTGACAGATTTTATCAGCTGCAAGGCCTGCCTCAGATGTCCACAGAAAGGCATCGAAGGCACTTGTAAGTTAGCATGGAAAATGTTACCTTGGTATTACAAGATACTTAAAATGGGCAGTTTTTGTTACAGTGATCAGCTACAGCAGATGCACAAACTTCAATTAGTTCTAATGTAAGTACAGTACACCATAACTTATACCATTGAGGTAAATTCAACAACTGCCCTCTTTTTATAATCTCCTCCTTATAGCAATCTGCTGCTTGTCCAATCATTTAGTATACAGCATAAAATCATCTTACTATAGCATAACTCACCAAATTCTCGGTGTGCATGTGGGGGGAGTATTCAGACTCTCAGCATAGGCATCATGATCTAGTATGATCTACTATGTTTGTATTTTCTGTAACAGAATGTGTCTAGGCTTTAATTTTAAGTTCATATTTTTGCACCAAGCATGTACTTAAAATGCAGAACCTGACATATTGTGTTCAACTAATGACATTAAAAAATACATGTGATTCTGGTACTTAGCACTTTGTATATTTTGAATACCCCTTCAGTCTTTGGCTTATTTCCTTTAAATCAGTAAAATTAAGCTTTGATAACTTTTCACAGGACCCTATTGTCTCACAGTAACAAATGTCATGTTTCTTCCTTGGCTAGTAGTAACCCTGAAATCATGTCTGCCTCATTAATACAATTATCTCCCTCTCTTCCTTTACTTGAAACACAAAAGTATTGCATGTATTAAGTCCTCTTCCCCTGTGATAAGAACAGATGTCACAGGTAGTATTTTCTCAGGTTTTCTGCATATTTCACTCATAGTTAGGAGTAAAAACAATTTCTACATGCACAATTTCCAGTTCGTAACAAACTGCTTCACAGAATAAGATTTTCTAGGTAGTTAAAAGTTTACTGCTGTACACAATATTGTTTGGACCACTCTATGAATTTCTCAACCACAATGTAATCATAATCTGATAAGGTTGGCTAGTAATAATTCCTTCTCAATAAAATGGAATATGCTTGCATTCTTAATCACAAGAAATAACTCACCCAGACTGGCAAGGCGTAGACTGCTGGGTCTTCAAACATAGCAAGTGCAAGATTCAAAATGATGAAAAAGTATGTGACTGCCTGTGTCATCCAGTGGTATGAAAACATTGCATCTCATGCATCTCACTAACGCATCCAATATTACTTTGTTTTGTTTTCATGTTAAATGAACTTACTTTAACTGGGATATCAAACTACCTTGGAACAAATACAAAGCTACCTAACCTAAATGGAAATACAACCTCACAAGAGGGCACAACACAAACACAATGACTTGTGCATTGAACTACATAACAGCCTACGCTGTGGCATGGACACTGCTGCTAAGGCATTATTTTACACTTAGATCTCCATCAAATGCTACAATACCATGTATGTCACACAGCTTTGGAGGTCGGGGCAGCTTTATTTGTGTGTGCAAGCCTGTATATATGTTGGTAAGTATGTGCACGCACAACATACTTATTACAAATATACATACCGAAACCAACTACCCAGCAAAAGTATAGTTCTTCAAAGCATGCTCCCATTTACTAGCACCTTCTGAGCCATCTTATTTGTTTTAGCTCATCTACTCTGGCTATCAAGACTCTCTTCTGACCACCCTACAGACTCATTCACTCCATTCTAGGCAACGGTCTGACAGCCCATTTGATTTGATCCGGGTGGCAGTGGATAAAGGGGTTTCGATGCAATTCTTAACTTCATAACCATTCCCTGTTTCCTCCTGAACAGGATGTACAGTGGTTGTCAGTGATAGGCTGTCACTCATTTCCATGCGAGATGAAATCCATCAGGATGTCTTAGCTTCTTTACCAGGCAAGATACTCAGGCAATTTTTTCTGGTTTCCACCAGGAAGATCTAACTTCAGTCTGCTCTCTGACATGTATTCCACATCCTTCCCATGAAGACAAACTAACAGTCTAAGCCTCAACAGTCCTCCCTTCCCCATCTGAGTTCCAAGTATCTAATATGCTAACTGATCTTGGACCGTCTGGGTCCATACCTCTCAAATGTCCAGATTTTAGCCTCACATTTTGGTCTGTTCCTCATAAAATGTATGGTTTTCTGGCAAATCACTGAGGATTGAAGTCACTAAATAATGAGAGACATTTGAGTTTCAGACTCCATATCCTTCATAAAACACACGTTAAAACAAATTGTTACTCTAGCAACTTTCTAAGTTTATAAGAATATTTAAAATCTGTCCTTATTTCTGTCTAAGAAATCATTAGTTGCCCCCCCCCAACAAAAAAAAATAATTATGTGCAAATGTAGGAAGCTCACTACTTCCTTAGTTCTGCACCAGAAGCTTTTCTTCCAAGTACATACTTCTACATAATTAGAGTAAAAACTGAACTGCAGAAAATGCTACATCAAACATTAGCTAGAAGGTGGGTGTTTAAACATACTCTTCTAAAAAAATGCAGTGATATGGTGAAATGTCATACAATTGTTTTGTATTCCTTGAAAAAGATGAGCATCTCTGGTCTATGGAACAAATCATGAGTAATTAAAAAGAGGCAAAACGTCCAATAGGTAGGACTCTCTGAAGACCACCACGATCCACCTGCTAGTGAGTAATCTCATTATGAATTTCTTTTTCCAAGTGGTGCCTCTGTCCAAGGGAAGATCTAAAGGATAAAGCATCCATCTCATCTGTGCCATAACTTAGGAGAAAGTTGTTACCTTTTGAAGGGGTGGTGTGGATCATATGTATAGCAAGGACTTAGACATGTGAGTCATCCATTGATCAAATACGGTTATCCTGTGTGTAGGCTTTGTCCCTACCAAATGGCGCACTGCCATAGTCACCCATCTCCACAAAGGAGGAGCGACTACAGACCCTAGGAACTATCACCCCATTAGCCTGACAAGTCTGATATGCAAAGCTATGGAACGCATCATCATGGACCTAATAAACAAGGATATAGGGAATTTCCAAACTCTGGATCACACACAGTTTTTTTTTTTTTTTTTTTTGTGAAGGTTAGATCATGCCTGCTCAACTTGGTCGACTTTTTTGAGTCTGTCACCAGAGCTGTGGATGAAGGCAGGGTGGTTCATACAGCCTACCTTGATCTGGCCAAGGCCTTTGATACCATCTACCACTCAGGAATCATAGAAAAATTCACTAAGCTAGGCATCGCCCCTATATCCCTAGGTGGGTTGCAAATTGTCTCACAGATAGAACCCCACAGTTTGATAATAGCTGACTCCAAGTCAGACTGACAACCAGTCACAAGTGGAGTCCCACAGGAATCCGTTCTGGGTCCTCTCCTGTTTGGTATCTACTTCTCAGAAGTCCAGGCCAATATAAAGGGACTCTGGTTGACAAAGTTTGCAGATGATTGCAAGTTGGGAGCCATAAACTCCCCAAGTGATGTTGACATCCTACAGAAAGGCCTCAATGAGACCAACGACTGGTGTCAGAACCAGGGCCTTAAGCTCAATGTGAAAATATGTGTCATCATCCTCTTTGGGAAAAATGCAGTTCTCATGAATTACCACATCGATGGTAGTCCACTGAACACAGAAGGCGTTATAAGAGAGCTGGGAACACAGGTTGACAGCAACCACTCTTTTTTACCACCACATTGCCACTGTGCTCACAAAGTCCCTTTATGTGGCACATCTCATTACTAAGGGTTTTGCATCCAGGAAGAAAGAGGTCATTGACTTCCTCTACTCTTCCCTCATTAGGCCAATCATCGAGTGCAATTCCCCATTTGGCATGTACCTCACTAGACACCTGCAACAACTGGAGAGGCCACAGAAGTACCTCACAAAGAGGATCCTAGGTGTTAAACACTTGTCCTACATGGACAGACTCAAAAGACTCCAACTATTCTCTGTCTCATATCACCTACTTAGAGGTGATCTCTGCTTGACTTACAAAGCCATTTCTGACCCAGCTCTGTTAGAAATGCTACATCTAAAGAAATCCCAATCCCTCCACACCACATGCTCCAGAGACCTCAACCTCATTACCACAATCAACAGAACATCCTGGAGGGACACGTTCCTCAACCAGAGACTGCCCATGCTCTGGAATAGACTTCCCATACATGTAAAGCAGAGCACCACACTGTCCCTCTTCAAGGGAAATCTTGATGAGTGGATGGGTAATAGAAATTTCACCCCAGAGATCATTCCAGTGGCTCTGCTTGATAGAAGCACTGGGAACTAATGTCAGGTGCCATGATGCCAGGTCACTTCTATGGGCTAGGCTTGTAAAGGCTTCAGGGCCATTAACCTAGTACACACCTATGAACTTATGAACCTATGTAAGGTGCAGTGAAATGTGTAATTACTTTTAAATCTGTTCATTCATAGACTCACTCAACTTCTGGCTAGTGCCTTTGTGCAACATTAGGTGTTTCATGACTTCAACACTTATTTTCTGGCATAGTTGACCCATTCTGCTTTTTTTTTTTTTTATGTACATTTTCTAAGGAGGCAGTATATATTATGGAAAAACTCATCTTACCACCTGAGAAGTTACCCACAAGCCATACCAACTCTCAGTACTCCTAGTACCAAAATCTCCCTGGCACTGCACATGCATTCTCCTGCCAGGCAACTAATATTTGGCAAACTCTTCTTCCCATCAGTCTAAAGGAAATCAACAAGTACTACAAGTTCACAGTGCAACTCAAAAAGCATCCTTAATCCAAGCCAAATACTCCTACTTCAACACAGGACATATTACATAACAAACTGACCCTCTCTTTTCTCTTCTCTGCTGCACTAATAGAATTACAGAAGTTTAGAAACGAATGTAATATTATACATTATACTCTGTTTACTGTAATACTCATATACAATTTCCATATGTCACTGATTTGAATTACTCTTGTTGGTTACTTTTCTGTCCTTTCTGTTTGTGAACTGCATTGTATTTCACCCAAGCTGGCCATGAAGTTGGTCAATATTGATCAGCACACCACCATGGTAAACAAATAATAAATAAAACAAATAAATAAAATAATTAAATAACCATTGTATTTCCAGCACAAATTATTTGACAGACATGGATACAGTGGAATTAGTTCATTCCTGCCGAGTCCAGTCAGAGAAGTACATGTCATTTGGATGTGACAGCTCTCAAAGAGTTTCTTCTAGACATTGACAATGTCTCCATACAAGCTCAGCATTTCCCCACCCATGCTGGGAACTGCCGTGTAACTATTACCTGGTAGATGGTGTTGCATGCAGCACAATAAAAGTAATTCACATTTTTCTTCTAAACTCTAGACAGAAGGATAGCTTTGTCATCTGCAATTTCTGCTGGACCACTGGATGTAAAAGATCCCTCGGCACCTATCAAAAAGAGTAGAAAAAGTTCCCTCATACTGTGACCAAATTTCCCCTAATTGTAGAAATATGGCTGCTGCTGGCTGTCTGTTCAGTCTGTTACTCAGTTCCAACTTCTACCTACACTATAGATAGAATTATTGTCTATCTTTTGTACCACATTTTTTCCTAAAGAAGTCTTGTTCAAATAAAACAGTGTCAAACTTCTTCTCTGTTTGCTGCCCCATTAATGTTGAGTGGGTTTGGGATTTTCACTCTTTCCAACAGTGTACTCTTACCTTTCATTTTCTATAATTCAGTAGTAAAAGGTATAACTTCATCTATGAGGCTGTTCAGTCTCATAATTCTGTGATATGGAATTGAATTCTAACAATAACTCCTCTCTCACGCTACCTAACTCAAATGCTTTACTAAGCCTTTTAACATCCCTGAATATTCTTAGTTTTCCAGTAACCTACTTATAACCTTCACTGAGATTTGTCAGAGATACACCATCCTTCCTCCCAAAAAGTTAGTTTTGATCTCACAAACTTTTCAACTCCATATCAGCTATCAGTCTCTTTGCAGGTGATCTTCCATATCAATATTCCAGCATTAAGGCGAAATTTGCAAATTTGACTCTAAATCCCACCTTCTACAGTGGATTTGTTTAAATAAATGTATGCTTTCATCTTAAATAATTAAATATTTACTGTAAACTCTGACAAATTTCATAAAATAACTATCAAACTAAACTCCCAGATTTCTAGCACTAAAAGGTTGAGAGGTATGAAAATGTGTAGAGCCCTGAGTGGCTACTAAATCAAACAGAACATTTAGTCCAGCCATGGGTTAAACATCATTTATAGTGAGCTGCAATGCCACCAAGTACATGCATGTGTGCGCGCATACAAACACACACACACACAAAACTATATTGTATATATACACACACAAAAAAAAATCCACTTTGTCAGTGATACTCTTGTGTGTTAACCAGCATACCATTTGCTGGCTGTTCTTACATGACCATTGGAGGTATGTCAACAACATCAACACCTTTTACGATCCATTTTGTTAGAAGGTAAGATAAAGAGTACCTTTTTGCAGATAATTTGCAAATAAAGCTGGAACTCCCCATGAATTTAGAGAGTGATAGGTATCACAACTGGAAGTGGGTTATAAAAATAAACAACAAAGAAGGATGGTGGTAGTTGTCTTGCTTTATAAGTGCTTCATGCTGCAAAATTGGGCCCTACCTATATTATACATGTATAGGTCAAACATCAATGAAAAAAAAACTAAAGCACACTGAATGTCATTTTTTGTTGTTTTATGAGAGAAATAGCAAACTATGAGGGCTATCATTTTATGTGTTCTTTTGTATTACAGTCGTTTGTAGGACACACACAGTCTAAAGTTATGTTATCCAAATGCGATGTACTTTAGTAAGATTACTTGTTCTTGCATATTATTTTTACAGTGGTGCAAAACTGTCACCTTTTCTGTAAATTTAAAACTCCATTGATAAGGTTTAGAATGTTAAGGCAGCCGTGCTCAACTGCCAAGCTGTGCTACTGCAGTAAAATTCTAAGCAGCATCAAACACACTGCTGCAGACCAGTGCTCTCCATTGCCATCTAGATATATGATGCAGTGGTACTTACAATATGCAGCCATCCCTCCCAAGTACTGTTCCCCTACAAGCTGCAGAGAGATGCAACTAAGCACTACAGACAAATTATTATCTATCCTATACATATTAACACACAAGCATACTTTTCATTATCCATATTGACAGCACGCAAACATGAACACACACACGCGCACACACATAATTTATACAAAAATGCATACTTGAACATACCATACAAATAAAATACTTGCATATTATATTCCACAGAGTGAAGTACAACCTTGTAACAAATAAGTCAGGTGGAGGTCAGGAGGTGTGAAGAATGAAGAGAAGTGAAGTGAAGAGAGGAGCAACCCCCCCAGTGGAATAAGGCTGCCATTCACCATGTAAACTGTGAGGGACTGAATGAGAAATTAGGACATAGAGCACAGTTAAGAGAAACCAGGTGAGAGCAGATATAAAAGGAGGGGTTAAACCTTGCAACAAAATAAAACACACAGGACCAAGAAAAGAAACAAGGAAGGTGTACTCAAGGTCATCAACCCATGTTTCCTACCTATGTGGGTAAGCTCTTGACTTCAGTATAGTTATGCAGGCATGTCACCTCTCCAACTCAATTGGACAGGTATGATCTCCACTTTAAAGCAGCTATTTATCACCCGCCAAAGCAGGTGGGTTTTCCATTTTTCAGCAGCTGTTTGGGTATCCTTCCTTCTTCAGCCTGCTAGTACACGTGACAGAACAGGCAGCATAACAAAGTGCACCAGAGAACAGTAAGATACAGGATTTAGTGAGGTGACATCTTCCTGTGAAGCATAACACTTTTTGGCAGTGGGAACATGGGTACTCACTGGCAGAAATTCACTGCATTTAGTCACTTTGCACCTTCAGTCAGTTTCCCAGTGAAACTTTTATTTTCATAACTTAACTGTCTTTTTGGTAGTCTTGAGTATGAGTCTGCATCATGTAATGTAGTTTTATAGTTATACATTTCACACAACACAACTTTTATTATTGTACAACAAAAAGAAATGACATTCAAATGACTGTTCTTGCTTTTTAATTCTACAGAATAATAAAATATTTGATGGGTAACTATACAAGTAAAAAATGTATAAAGAACAGTGTTGCAATTAACTGTATGCATGGTGAATTATAGTTCCCATCTATTACATTCTTGCTACTTCATTACGATGCTCAAGTGTGGAGATTATTAAGAAAGTAGAAGATAAACAGCACTGTAGTAATGTGCTTTAGTAAGTCTTAGTCAATTAATGGATTTGGTCCCAAATATCTAGAGTAGTCTCAGCAACATCCCATTCATTTAATAATTTACCCTCGATAATGCTGGCTGTAACCCACTTAATTACTAAAAAATAAGCTTTCACCCCCAGATATTCTGTTTCAATGCTTTTCATGCTAATATTTTGGGAGGGTTATCAAAATGCAATCAGAACAGATGGAACAATATACTTCACTGAAATTAGATTAATTGAATCTCACTTCCATGAATCTCACTGAATGAAAGTAGTTTTCTTAACTAAAGACAGCTTTGACTGTTTGGTAGAGTACAACCTTAAGTAGGAAAACACTTTCATGTAATTAATTTTGAATGCAGTATGAGAAAAGGAATGCTTTCACAAATTTCCGGTTTGATGAATCTTATTCTGAGCAACACTAATTATATTGTTTTACTCCGGTTTACCTGGTGCAGCAAAAAAAAAAAAACCCCACCTACCTCAGTTTATGTAATAGTCGTCTTCTCTGCTCTGCGCTCTCTCTGACTGCAGCCACCACAAGTGAGCCAAAAACGCCGGTATAAATTAAAATAATAATAACATCCACCAACGAAGTTAACAAACAGTCCCAAACTCCCGAATCCCAAGTCGCAACCACTAAATAAGCTATTGCTACTGATTGTTTCTCGCTCTCTTTTTTGAGAAGAGAGCGAGAACCAATCAGTAGCAATCCAGACATCCACGTCACATACATGCCTGCCGACGTGACAGTCCGCCCCCCCCCCTTCTAATTTCCAAGCAGATCATGCAGTTAAACCGCATAGACTTCTGGGCATCACACTGATGCTTTTATTTAAATCTGGACTGCCTTTTACAGCAGTCAGATACTACCAGATAGATAGGAGGTACCGTACGTTCTTTAAAAAAACAAAAAAAAAACAAACCCAGAACTCGACGAGTATGCGCACTTCGAGTTCCAGGATTTTGCAGACACAGCGTATCGACTGTGTAGACTAGTAAGAAATAGAAAATTAATTTAAAACTTTATGCCAACCAATTTGCAAATAAATAATCCTGGGAGGGCTGCAGTCCGATAGCACGAGCCACCCCTGCCTCAGAGTCAAACCTATCCCCCCCCCCCCGATCTGGTGCCGAAGCTTCAACTCTCATACTTGTTCTGCTCTGGGAGGATCAGCGTTAAACGAGTTAGGGATGCAGACTTAGTCGAAGACTAGCTGTCTTTAGATCCAACACATCAACTCTCAGAAATCTCAGATGCAGGGGCTCCAAAATCTTTGGATGGCTCTGAGGAGGAGAAATAAGTGAAGGAGAAGTAAGTTGGAGTCTCACGGATCTGATGAGAGATGGAGCCAATATTCCCCCATCTGAATCTGAACCCTAAGGAACTTCCTCATCATCCTATTTACATTTGCTTCAGATAGGCTCTGGGTGGACCTGCCAGAGGACAAGGTGGATGAGGGAACATGACATCCTGCTTGGTGCTTCTTGAAGAATAGGTGAACGGAGCCATGGGGAAATAGGTTCTGGAGAAAAATGAGGGGTTCAGGTTTTCAGAGATTTAATTGTCCCCACGTTCAGATCCAAATGGGTCAGATCCAATCTTATTGCAGTTTTGGCTGGTGGCTCTGAGGCTGGAGCTGGTTTCTGAGACCCATTGGGAGACCATTTTCTTTATTCCCTGGTCTCTGAGGAAGACTTCTGTTTCTTGCTGGGGTGGAGATTGAGCCCTGAAACAGATGTAGCAGAAGAGGGAAGTAGCCCTTTCAAAACTAAGTTGTTGCGATGATCACTCAAGGACCTAGTGTTAGGTCCAGCACAAATGGACCATTGAGTTCCAAGGTGGGTCACTCCCAAACAATGCACAAACTCCCTGTTGGTATCAGAATTAGGTATCTTCTGTCCACAGGAAGTGCACTTTTTGAAACCTGCAAGTTTTCCAGCCATGATAAAAACAGAGAAACAGGGAGACAAAGAAGAGATTCTTTTTAGGAAAAAAATAAAGGAAAAAGAGTACCAATGATGGTATGCAAGAAATACCCAATGACAGGGTAGGAAAGCAAAGAAAGGAGGGAAGTAATAACAATGATGTTATTAACCAGTACCTAAGGAAAAGGTAAGAAAAGGAAGGAGTGACTAATGATAACAACCCGTAAACACTGAAAGGGAGGAAGGGTGAGACAGAAACTAAGACAGAAAGGAAAGTGCAGTTGTGTAAAATCTTACAGTAACGGTAGGTGACTTGCCCTTCGCTGTTGCAGTATTCTTAACATAGGGCAACCCAATGTCTGGCCTGTATACCAAAGCATTATGTTGCTTTAAGGTACGCCATATGTCACACATATGCTCCTTGTGTAGTGTAGGGCATAAAGGTGACATCTGGATATACCATCCTCAGAATAGAAAGCCCCAGTAGGAACACCAGTGCAAGGAAAACCAAGCAGTGACCAGTACATTCAGAAGTGAAATAGACCAGAGGGTGGACGGCGGGAGTAAATACTGCAACAGTGAATGGAAGGACATCTACCATTATGGTAAGATTTTACACAAATGGACTATGTCCTTCCTTATCACTGTTGCAGTATTCTTAACATTTGAGATAGTGCCAAAGCCCAAGAAAAAACTCGGGAGGAGGAAGGACCAGCACAACCCACTAGGAGGCCATGAAGGATGGCCCCAGCAAAACCAGCTCTAGCTCTGGAGATTCCATCCAACTTGTAGTGCTTGGTAAAAGTATGCACAGAAGTCCAGATGGCTGTCTCAAGAATACATTTGGTATCCAAACCCTTGAAAAAAGCACCAGAGGAAGCCACAACTCTAGTAAAATGAGCTTTTACACAATAAGGAAGATTCTTACCATTTAAAGAATAAGAAAAAGAAATAGCTTTTGAAATCCAAGAAGAATCAGTCTCCTTGAATACAGCTAATCACGAATACCAGTGATGAAAGGAAATAAAGAGCTAATCACATTTCCTTTCCTAAAAAAAAAAAAGCTGATCTGATTTCCTAATATTCTTCTTCTTATCCAAATAACATCCAAGTTGTCTGTGCACATCCAGTATATGCAGCACCATCTCACTGTCAGATTGTGGAGAGGTGAATAAAGTAGGCAAATGAATAGACTGATTAAATGACACCTCATTAACCACCTTGGGTATAAAAGAAGGATTAGTATGCAAGGACACCCTGTCCTTATGAAACACCAAAAAAGGAGGACAAGCCATAAGAGCTTGAAGCTGACACCCTTCTGGTAGAAGTAAGTGCCAACAAAAGAACAGTCTTCACAGAGCAATGTTGCAAGGAAGCTGAAACTGCAGGCTGAAAAGGAGACTGAGTCAATTTCTCCAAAACAAAATTAAGATCCCAGGGAGGAAGAACAGGTCTCCTGGGAGGCCTAATATGAAGGACACCTTTTAAGGAATTGTTTAGCTTCAAATCTAGAAGATAAGTAGATAAATAATGGTAAAAGAAGATAAAGGCAGACAAGCAGAGACAGCTAATAAGTGGGCCTTAACAGAAGATTAAGCCAAATCAGCATTGAGCCATTCACACAAATAGAGAACCAAAGCAACATCTACAAAAAGTGGATCCAGGTTATGAAAAACAGAAAACCTCTTCCATTTGGATAAGTAAGATTTTCTAGTATTGGGTTTCCTGACCTCCTGCAGGACCTTAAGCACTTCCTCAGAAAAACGGTGGCTAAATGAAATCAAAATCCTATCATCCACAGTGTCAGTTGAAGAGTGAATAGCTGGGGATAGATTAGAAGTCCCTTGTCTTGTATGAGTAGGTCCACCTTGTGAGGTAACTTGTGATGACTGCCCTTGGCTAAATGCAGAAGAAGAGGGAACCAATGCTGTCTCAGCAAAAAGGAAGTCAGCAACATGATTTTGGGAGCATCCTGTTGAATTTTGAACAGGACTTTTGGAATGAGGGAAAGGGGAGGGAAAGCATAAAGAAACATCCCCTTCCAAGGAAGAGAGAGGGCGTCCACCTTCCACATCAGAGGGTCTGGGACTCTGGCACAAAATAGAGGAAGTCTGTTCAGAGAGGAGGCAAATAGATCAACTTGAGGAGTACACCACTGGTGGACAATGTCAAGAAGCACATCCTGCTCAGTGTGTCTGCCACAGTATTTTGACCTGAGGGAATGTAAACTGCCTTACGAGTCACTCGATACTGGCAAGATCCCATACCAGGGATGCCAACTGACAAAGAAGGTAAGATCTTGTTCTTCCCTGTTTGTTTACATACCACATCACTGTGGTAATGTCTGTAAAGACCTTGAGAGGTCCTGGGGAGAAAAGAGGATCTCTTGTTACCTTCCTTGTTATAGGCTCCCTAAGTTTGGCGACAGCCCTTTCTACCTTTTGTTACCTGAGTCGTTGTGTTAAAAATGTTTGTGCTCTAGTGTTGTTATCAAAAAACAGTTGCTTAACAGTAATATTTATAAGCTTGTGCATATTATCGAGGTAATCCCTTATTTTCTGCATACCATTCTGCAGTTCATCCTCTTCTTGCTGTGTGAGATTCCCCCTATTTTGCAGTACTTTAACATTTGTCAGTCCTGCTAAATAATTATTGTTACTTCTTAACCATAGCTCCCTTTCCTTTATTTCCTCCCTATTTTTAAACTCCTCCTTAATTTTATCCCACTCCCTACCTATATTTACAGAATAAATTTCTATCCTCTCTAACAGCTCCTGAATAATCTCCACTATCAATTCCTTAAATTCATTTCTTTGCAATAGATAGATGAGAAAGTGCCAGTGTCTCATTTTTATTTCATTACCCTGTGCTTTTATTTCAGCTATCATTGGCACATGATCTGAAATAGTTATCGGGTGAGTATCAAGACCTTCAGTTAAATGAACATGTTCCTGTGAAATGTAAGTTCTGTCTAGCCTTGCCCAGTTTTTATATATTGAGGTATATTGTTAATTCACTCTGAACTCCTGTTAATGAATTCACATCTTCCATGCCAAATATTTTCATAAATTTCTTAAAAACTCTACTCTCCTTAGTTATATTTTCCCTTATGGGCCCCCCAGACACATCTTCACTGCTGCAAATCATATTCCAGTTCCCATCTATAAATATTCCTTGTTGAAAACTGATTATTTCTCCCAGAATTTTATTAAGTTCCATTATAGCAGTTTTAGATGGAATGTCAATACATGCCAGTGTAATCCTCCTCCCTTGCCAGTAGCCCCTTAGCACTGCAAATCTGTCATTATTATTTTTGTATCTTCTTCTACCACTATTGGAACTCCTCTTGCAATTAATCTCAGTACTCCTCTTTGTCCCAGGTAGTCCTCTGAATAACAAACCTGAAAACCTTTCTTTATCAAATTCACGCGTTCAGTTCTAATTGTGTCTCCTGTAACATGGCTATTTGCACTCTACATTTTTGATATATTTCACTACTCTTTCTTGTTTGTATTTATCTGTAAGGCCATTTACATTTAGAGACATTAAATAAAAAACTCATTGTATTACAGTTATTATTCCCACCTTTTATGTACAACACCTTTTTTTTTTGTTAAATGTCCAGTGCCAGATTTTATGTTACATGCATGCACTGTTTGGCAGGTTGAACTTTTATACAGTTGTTTCTTGTCATATCCATTTGAGCCTATGTCACATCTTATAAAACTTTTTGTTTCATTCAAAGCCCTTAAACAAAACAACAAACACACTTCCAGTACCCCCTAAAACCTACTAACTTAATACTAACACACAAAACTGTGCACCTTCAGATATTAAAGTTTCGCCCTCCTAATGGAACAAAAGTCCAAAACTGACAGCCACACTCAAAGGCTTGAATTAACCTAAAAGAAAGGTTATCCATGCTAAGATGGATGGTGCAGCCTGTGCTTCTACTAACTGCTCATTGTTTTTGTCTCATCTTTATAGCTCTCTCAGCAAGGAAAACCCCAGAATGTTTTCAGAGAACATTAACTACCTTGGCAAAGCCCCTGAATGTTTTCAGAGAACATTATCTACCTTGGGGAAACCCCTGAATGCTTTCAGAGAACATTATCTTCTAGCCAGTTTCTCCTTTTGTTTTCTCAGCCAACCACTGTCCACCAGACTGTTGGCAGTTTGTCTTTATCAGATTGTCTCCATGCAGACATGAGAACCTGGCAGCCAGTTCTCTCTCTATAAGATTGCTTCCATGGAAGCATGAAGACCATTTGCAGAATTGTTACTGAACATACATGTATTTGCTAGAAAAAAAAGCTTCATAATAGTAAATGTTCTTTTTCATTTACTTGCCGTCTCTTAAAACTTGTTACTAAATCAGTCTAAGGTTTTTATTCCAGTCTTCCCCCATGCAAGAATGAGAAAAAGCACATTGTTTTACATTGTCATGCTTTTTAACCAGACTTATTTTTTTACATTGCAGTGCCTACATTTCTTAAAACTGAACAAGAAGAAAGAGTGAAGGGAGAAAGAAAAGAAAACAGCAGCACCTGTTTACAATCCTCATTACACTTAAAAATAACTGAAAAACACTTTATTTTATATATCTAAATAATACCACATGCCACAAAATTGGTACTATTTAAGAAAAAATCTTGACGTACTGTTAACTTTCTCCCTCCTCTCTTTCCCTCCCCAAAGCACTTTTCCAAACATTAATGACATAAGGTAGGGCATATGCTTTAGAGTCCCCCACAAGTCCAAAAAAAGTCTGAAAAAGTCCAAATTTCCAGATTTTCTTGTTCTGTCATATTTCATAAATATAATTATTGCATTGTAATCCCATATTAAGTTACTGGTTTTATTACTGTTCATCTCCAAAATCCTGTCTCTGCTTCATTTCCAACATACTCTCGAGTCTTTAAGTCAACTCTCTTGCTCCCTTCCTTCTATCCAGCATTTTATCTTGAAAATTTTTAAAAGGTTGCATAAGTATAGTCCCTCTATGGTCTTTGTTATCAGAAGAACAAGAACTAGAATCTCCTTCTGTTTCACAGCTTACTTTTTGTTGGACAAACTTTTATATTTCCTCCTTAGCATGTATTTCATCAAAAAATGATTTTGTCCCTGCAGGGAAGAATACCTTGAAAACAGCTAGGTACAGCAGTCCAAATCCCACACCTGCATCTCGACACTCCCTGAATAGTGGAAGAAACTTGCTCTTCTGTTTAGTATACAATGAGTAATCATTCTCCACAAACACTCTGCTGTCTCCCACTGTTAGTACTTTGTCCTTCTGCCACAGTTTTGTCAGAATCAACTCCTTCTGCTGGTAGGATTGCATCTTTACTATCAAAAGCTCTAGGTTGCTTTCTTATAGCCAGATTTGGAGCATACAGGTTGCTTTCTTATTGCCAGATTTGGAGCATACACAGGATGTGCCCTTACAACGAACAACTCCTGCTGTGGAATACGAGTCCAGTTGTTTGTTTATGCTTTCACAATATCAGTGCAGTCTGCTCCTTCCATCTTCTCAGGTACAGCTAAAAATCTCAGGCTTTCCCCTTGTGCTCTGTCCTCTAATTCTATTATTTTTTAAGCATCTTTTCCTGAGCAATCTCATATTCAGCCAGCCTTTTCTTAATTTTGACCTCTGATTTTTGCACCTTTATCATCTCATCTGAATATCTGTTTAAAGCTTCTTCCATTTTTTTTCCAGCCTTTTGTTGTTTGTGTCGATATACTCCATCAGTGTTTTATTTTAACCATGTGTTTATACAGTTGTCTTATATCTTCCTGTAGGTTATTGGAAGTCATGTCTGAAGGTTACATTGTTTTTTGCTGAACAGCTGCCAAACGTTCCACAGTCAGTGTTTCTTCCTCACTTTTTGTAGCTGATTTTTTTCCAAGTCTTCTGTATTTCTTTATTCCTGGCATCCAGGCAGTGCACTTACTAGCCAGTTACTGAAGTTTACCCATAAACACAAATCTACCGGCCTTCTCTGCTGAGTTTCTGTTTTCACACTGGGAGAGTTAGAAATAAGCTGCTACTCAATGTGCAGCCATCTTGGAAGTCCTTACCACCACCTTCTTAAGCATTTTTTTTTACTTTCTCTTGCACAGCCTTTCTTTGGAACTGTGATATTTTGTGAGGTTTTAAGTAAACCTTTTCCCTAGCGGTAGTCTCAATATTATGTTGAACAGGTTTGTCCTGTTAGGTAGTTCTGGAAACACTTCTTTGTTTCTTAACAGGCATGCCTTTATTTCTTGTTTCTGTGGCTTAGATAGTACATTATTTACCTAAGATGTAGGCATAGAGGTCAGTTTTATTTCTTCACCAGATATGCTAGTCTCTTTTGCTAGACTTATTGAGCTTTGTGCTTCTTTCTGTAGTTTCGAGATGTTAATGTGGTATGTTTGTTCTGGTTTTCACTTTTACACTTTATTTAACATTGCAGTTTTTTTCACACTGTTTCAAGTGGAACCTACCATTTAGCCAAAAAGTTTTCTTTGGAGGGACCAAAAATTAACACTCGATCTTCAGCTTTAAATTCCCTTGTCTTTGCATGTCTATTATTCACCTTTTTTGTGTAGCTGGGTCTCGTTCCATATGTTCCCATACTATAGGCACCCCCAATTTCAGCCTACCATTTAAGATAGTATGCTTTTGTAATGGCAAACAGGCTGTATGGTATTAAGTGGTCCCAGTTTTTGCTAAACATGCTGTATGGTATTAACTGGTCCTAGTGTTTGGCATCTTCCTCAGAATTTTTTTCTTGGCATGCACTTTAATGTTCTGTTAAAATGTAGATGTTCTTCGTGTTTCACTGTTGCAGTCATCACACTTGAGTTATCTGCCTGCAAGTAGCCCTCAGTCGGCCCGAATACCAGAGTCTTGGGATTTCTGCGTCGGATGCTGATGCCTCTTCCATGACGTCAGGTCGTCAGGGGTATGAAACATGCAGCCGATGCCATTACATCAGCTCTTCTTTCCACGTGGGAGCCCAAAGCAGTAGCAGTTCACAACTGCCGGTCGGCCGCTTCCTGAAATTTTTGTTGTTCGAGTTTCAAACCTAAAGTCTTCTAAAGCTAAGTACCCCATTGGGGATCCTTTTTTCTTGCTCTAACCGATGTCAGAAAAAGTTAAGAATTGTCTTGCCTGTGGAAAGCAAATACCTCACAGAAATTTTCATTCTTACTCTGTCACTTGTTTAGGCCCAGACCACGACATTCCTCGCTGTCAGTTTTGTGCCTTGTTTAACGCCTGAAGTATTCGTCATCGGGCTGTCTTTGTCGCTAAATTCTTTTGCTCTCATTCTCCGTATTCAGAAATGGCTTCGATAAGCCATCCAACTACCGATCTTCCGAAAAAACGTAAGGATAAAGACAGAGACAGACTGCATAGGTCCAAAACTGCCAACGACACTTCCGTTAAGCTAGTCACCAGACCACCGGTACTCAGTGAGGCACCTTTGCAGCCCCTGATACCCGCTTTTACAGATTCGCAGGCCTCTGCTGAGACTCATTCGAATTCCGGTATGCCACAAGATGCTTCTTCAACTATGGAACCTGCGGATGTCTCTACCTTGGATGGATCTGGAGCCGCTGTGCAGGCACCAGCTTCTGAGGGTGTATTCTGACCTTCCAATGTTCGTATTAAACCGACAACTTCATTTTTGACTAAAGCTACCGAGTTTCTCAAGCCCAGAGTTCGCACTACGCCTAGAAAACCGACAACCAAAGCGCATGCTCAAGCTCCCATGCCACAGAAACAAATGATGTTCTTCATCTCACATTGCTGCAGTCCTTACACTTGGGTAGTCTGCTGTCCTCGGTCGGCCCGAATATCAAAGTATAAGGCTGACGTCGGTCAAGGCGCATTTGACTGACATCAGGACGTCAGGGTACAAATGCGCATGACCGACGTCATATCCTCAGTCTTTTTTGCCGCATGGTCCGATGCAGAAGCAGCGTTGCAAGTGCCGGTTGGCGTTCTGAAATTGTTCGGTTTCGGAGTTTCAGACCGAGTCAAAGTTGGCTAAGTACCCGTTGGGAATATTTTAGTTTTTCTTGCCTCAGTGGTTTACGGATGTCAGAAAAAGTGAATAATTGTATTTCTTGTGGGAAACAGATACCGCATAGAGACTACCATACTTTGTGTATTCCTTGTTTAGGGCCTGAGCACGGCGTTGTTGGGTGTCGCTCTTGTGCTAGATTCAATAAGCGCACTATAAAGAGAAGGTTAGATTGTGCCAGGTTAGTCTTCGGCAAGCGGTGCAATTATAAAATGCCGTCGGAGGCTCCGACGCCGCTTCCTCGAAGAAGCGCAAGGACAAAGCAGTTAAGCCTAGGCTAGAAGAACCGTCTGTACCGGACGCCGGTTCTTTAGAGGCGTCGGTGGAGCCGGTGGTTCCACCGGAGGTTTCTTTGGGATCCCAGGGAGAGACTTTGTTATTGCAGGATGTGGCCTCTCAGGAGGCAGGTCAGGCTGATGGGGCTTCTCAGGTTACTATACTCCCCTCCCTTCCGAGGGTGGTTAGGCCCTCTCCTTCTGTTTCCAAGGCTTCTCCCAGAGGCAGGCCAGGTTTAGCTTCAGTTGGTGTCACCCCTAGTTCTTCAGGAACTGTGCCCAAGAAGCATATGCTTAAAATGGCAGAAGATTTGATTACTTTAATTAGGGGTTCTTTGCCCCCTCCTGATAAGAGACCTAGGGTGGAACCTGAGCTAGGGAGTTTTGAGCAGGCTTGGATGTTTCAGAGTCTTGGCTGAAGACTTGCAGGAGTATTCCCTTATTCTGATTCTGATGTGGATGATTCTACTCCTTCTGCTTCTCCTCCTGAGGATTTTTCTTTTCAGAAACTCTTCATTCCATGAGGGAGCATTTTAAGTGGGAAGGTCAGGACTTCTCTGATTCCAGGAAAAGGCTTAGGAATTTTTGTTTTACCCCAGCATAGGCCTTTGGCTATACCTCCTGTTTTGGATGTGGTGGAAGATGTTTTTACAGAGGCTTCTCTTAATCCTGATTCTTTGCCTCCTGCTCCTGTTAAACCGGATAGGTATTACAGGGTGCCTGAAGCTCATAAGTATCTTTTAAGAGTCCTAGGGCAGACCCAGAAACTGTTAGTCAGGGGCCTAAAGGTGTTAAGGCTTCTGTTGTCAAGAATCCGGTTCCTTCAGATAAAGAGGCCAGGGCCTTGGATAGATGGGGAAAGAAAGTTTATACTTCCTCCACTCTAGCTATGAGGGCTTTGAATTGCCAGTTTCACATGTTGAAATACCAAAACTATCTCCTTTCTCAATTGAAGTCTAAGGTTGATGCTCTGGCGGAAGGTATTGATTGTAAAGAGTTACAAGATTTAGTACATGTTTCTGAACAGGTGGGTAAGCATTCTTTGCAATGTGGTTTTGATGCTGTACAGGCCTCGTCTAGGGTGGCTGCCACTGGGTCAGTTCTTCGCAGGCACGCCTGGCTGAGGGATCAGAATTTATCTGACCATGTTAAAACAAGGATTTTAGATGCTCCTTTACAATCTGATGTGTTGTTTGGTTCTCCTGTTGAGACAGTCTTAAAGAAAATGGAAGACAAGGCTAAGTCTATGCAGACTGTTAAAGATTTTTTGCAGGTTCAGCCTCCAAAGTTTAGTAGAAATTGGCCTACTAAGGGGTGGACCTATCCTTCTTATGATTCCCAGTCTAGGGGTAGATCTAGACGTGGTAGGGGCAGAGTTCAGGGCTCTTTCAGGCCTAGAACAGGGAGTTCTCCTGCACAGTCTTGGTGAGGGCAGGGGTCAGTCCTTTCGTAAACAGACCCAATGACCTACCTTTTCAGCTGCCAGAACCTGCTAGTCTGGCAGCACCTTTGGGAGGAAGGTTGGCACTTTTCAAAGAAAATTGGAGTTTAATTACCCAAGACAGATGGGTATTGGATATCATTTACCACGGTTACAGGTTTTATTTTCATACCTTGCCTCCTTTCAAAGGCATGCCAGACGTTCCTCCTCAACAAAGAATAGAGGCTCACAAGCAAATTTCTCTGTTACTCCAAATAGGGGCCATACAGCCGGTCCCTATGCCAGAAGTGGGCCTAGGATTTTATTCTCGCCTGTTCCTAGTACCAAAGAAAGGGAACACGTGGAGACCAATTTTGGACTTATCTATCCTCAACACTTATCTGGACATTCCCAAGTTCAAAATGTTGATGTTACAGCAGCTTTTACCTCTGCTGGGCAAAGATCATTGGATGGTAACCTTGGATCTCATGGAGGCTTATCTTCATGTTCCTATCAGACTGAGTTGCAGGAAGTATCTGCGTTTTCGAGCTGGGACTTCTCATTATCAGTTCTCTGCATTGCCCTTTGGCTTATCTACTGCGCCCAGAGTGTTCACGAAGGTTCTGGCTTCAGTGATAGCTTTCCTCAGGTTAAAAGGAATACAGATCTATCCTTATTTGGACGACTGCCTGATTCTGGCGCAAGGAAGGGACGAGCTTCTTCATCATTTGGATTATGTGATAGCAGTGCTAAGATGCCTGGGGTATTCTGTGAACGAAATAAAGTCCAGTCTAGTACCCTCTGAGGACATGTGCTTTCTGGGTGTGAGACTGAATACAGCATCCCAGATGGCCTTTTTGACCCCGGACAAACAAAAGAATCTTTCCCTTTACTTTCATCAGTTGTCTCATCAGTCCAGGCTGACTGCAAGGACAGTCCTTCAAGCCTTGGGGTTCATGGCATCTTGTATTCTGGTGCTTCCCAATGCCAAACTGCATATGAGGAAGCTACAATGGTATCTCAAAATGTATGGACACAGCACTGCCAGGATTTGGACACTGTCATTCAAATAATACCTTGCATTCAAAAGGAATTGTTGTGGTGGGCTCAGGAATGTCACCTAAACAAGGGACTCTCTGTGACCCGGCCAGAGGCGAGTCAGATTCTAACGACAGATGCCTCAGACAAAGCTTGGGAGCTCATCTGAATGGAAAGTGGATACAAGACAAGTGGCCTGCCAGACTACAACATCTACATATCAACTTGAAAGAGATGTTAGCAGTCCAGTTTGCATTAATAGCTTTCAAGGATTTACTTCTTCCAGGGCAGGTGTTGATTCTAACAGACAACACAACTGTCATGTGGTACATCAACAAGCAAGGCAGAACACATTCTTATCCTCTATGCAGGCAAGCAATGATTTTGTGGGAGACTGCTCTCAGTTTACAGCTAAATCTTCAGGCAAGGTTTCTGCCGGGAGCACAGAACTCCTTAGCAGATGTGTTGAGCAGACAAATTATGGATCCCCACAAGTGGAAATTGGATCCTCATGTATTTCAGAAATTGACAGTGTCATGGGGAACTCCAGACATAGATCTGTTCGCTTCTCCACTAAACCATCAGCTGCCAAAGTTTTGCACAAAAAGGTTTCATCCCACAGCTTGGAAAGTGGATGCTCTTTCCTTCAATTGGAGCAATCTTCATGTGTATGCCTTTCCGCCTCTGCCTCTCCTCCCAAAGGTACTACTAAAGGCCAGACAAGACAAGCCAAGGATGATTTTGATAGCTCCAG
Organism: Protopterus annectens; assembly: GCF_019279795.1. Taxonomy (NCBI): domain Eukaryota; kingdom Metazoa; phylum Chordata; order Ceratodontiformes; family Protopteridae; genus Protopterus; species Protopterus annectens. The sequence goes on from NC_056737.1 coordinate 1,064,775,479, forward strand.
ATTGGCCTCAACAGCATTGGTACCCATTACTGAGAAGCCTGGTACGGAAGCCTCCATGGCCTTTGCCTTCGATTCCACACCTGTTGTCTCAGGAGGACAGTCATTTGCTCAATGTCAAGCTTCACTCTCTGCACCTAACAGCCTGGCATATTCTGTTTTGAACCATAGTGGGCCTCCACTTCCACAGCAAGTTTTGAATGTTATTTTGGAAGCTAGAAGGCCTAGTACAAGGAAAGTGTACGCAGATAAATGGAAGAGATTTTTATTTTGGAGTGCAGCAAAGGATTTTGATGTTTCTGAGCCTAATTTAAGTGTGGCTCTTCAATATCTTACTGAGTTATTGGACAAAGGTTTGTCCTTCTCTTCTATTAAGGTTCATGCTGCAGCAATTTCGGCTCACTATGATTGTGACCCACCATTGTTTTCTCATCCTTTGTTCAAGCAATTTCTTAGAGGGGCAAAGAATATAAGACCCTCACGAAGAGCTCCTCCTCCTGCTTGGGATCTCAATTTTGTGTTGGAGAAACTCACTCTACAACCTTTTGAGCCTGCAGCTACTGCTGAATTAAAGTTTTTGTCATGGAAGACTGCTTTTTTGTTGGCTATTACCTCTGCAAGAAGGGTTTCTGAGTTGCAGGCCCTTATGGCGGTTGAGCCTTTCTTAATTTTTCATAAGGATAGGGTATCTTTACCTACTAATCCTTCCTTTATGCCTAAAGTGGTTTCTAGTGTGGCTTTAAACCAAACTATTCATTTGCCTACTTTTTATGCAAATCCCCAAAATAAAGGGGAAAAGATTTTGCACACTTTAGATGTACACAGGCAGTTGCGATATTATTTGGACAGAACTAAAGGGTTCAGGCAGTCTCAGCAGTTACTTGTTTCTTTTGCTTTGAGTTCTCAGGGCAAGCCTGTGTCAAAACAAACTATTTCTAAGTGGATTGGGTTTTGCATTGCTTTCTGTTATTCCCATCATGGCAAGGAGATTCCAGCTGGGATTAGGCCTCCTTCCACTAGGGCTACTGCCACTTCAACAGCTTTTTTGAGGGGGGTGGCAACTAAGGATATTTTGGAGGCAGCTACTTGGAGTTCAGTGCATACTTTCTCTAGGCATTATCACCTTCCACTGTACTCTAAATCCAGGGCTGGTTTTGCCACTGCTGTTTTGCAGGGCATTTTGGCAGCTCCTGCTTCATTATAGTTTGGCCATCCTCCCTTACCTCTGCTTTGGGATTCTACCCAAGTGTAAGGACTGCAGCAATGTGAGATGAAGAACATAGTACAGTTTTGTACCTACCATAAATGTAGATGTTCAAGATCCACATTGCTGCAGTCCAATTTACCCTCCCTCCTTCCCTCTGTAGTTTGAGGGTTGTGTGGGTTGGGTTGTCAATATGAGGTATATTGTATATATTGTATATATTGTACATATTTTTAGTGTTAGGATGGTTGGTTGTTTGGTTGTTGTCTTTGGGTTTTGACCTTTATTTTTAGGGTCTTCTGACATCTGGGGCAAGAAAAGACTGAGGATATGACGTCGGTCATGCGCATTTGTACCCTGACGTCCTGATGTCAGTCAAATGCGCCTTGACCGACATCAGCCTTATACTTTGATATTCGGGCCGACCGAGGACAGCGGACTACCCAAGTGTAAGGACTGCAGCAATGTGGATCTTCGAACATCTACATTTATGGTAGGTACAAAACTGTACTTTTAGAATGGCTGAAGACCTTATAACCTTAATTAGGTGAAGCCAGCCTTCCCCCTCTAAAAGACAATAAATTGATTTTCCTTCTGATTCTACAGGCCATGAGTCCGATGACTCTGATCCCTCTGATTACCAGGACTTAGCCTTATCCAACTATGAGGATTCAGATGCAGAGGATTCCATTCCCTCTGCCTCCCCTCCAGAGGATTTTTCTTTTGGTGAAACCTTGCATACCTTAAGAGAGCATTTCCGCTGAGAATGCCAGAACTACCCTCAGTCCAAAAACAGACTCAGATAATTTTTAGACTTGCCTCAGCACAGGCCTCTAGCTATACTCCCTGTCCTGGATATTGTAGATGATGTCTTCATGGAATACAGTCTTACTCCTGATTCTTTACCACCAGCTCCTAGAAAGCCTGACAGGTACTACAGAGTACCTGACTCTCTCAAATTTCTCTTTAAGAATCCCACTGCAGATCCCGAGACCATTTCCCAAGGACCTAAAGGCATTAAGGCTACTACAACCAAAAACCCTACTCCTTCGGACAGGGATTCTAGAGCTTTAGACAGATGGGGTAAGAAGGTATATACCTCTGCAACTCTTGCCATCAGTGTTTTGAATTGCCATTTTCACATATTGAAGTACCAGCAGCATATTATGGGACTAATTAAACAAAAAATGTTGTTGCTTCCAGATTGTACAGAAAATAAAGATTTACAAGAGTTAACGCATTCTGCAAACCAACTTAGTAAACATATTTTACAGTGTGGTTTTGATGCCTTAGAAGGATCTTGCAGGGCTCCTGTCACTGGGTCGCTATTGAGAAGGGCATGCTTGGCTGAAGGAACAAATCTTGCCAGACCATGTCAAAGCAAAATTACTCGAAGCTCCATTAAACCAGGAATGCTTGTTTGGCACCAAGGGAGAAGACGTTCTCAAAAAGATGGAGGAAAAAGCTAAATCTATGCAAACTGTTAAAGATTTCTTACAGGTCCAGCCACCTAGATTCAGTAGGCATTGACCTTCAAAAAATGGTCCTTTTCAGTCCCTCCCAGGCCTTCTCAGTCCAAACCCAGGGGCAACAGACCACCTAGACTACAGTCTCATGGTATGCAGAGATCTAAACAATGGCCTGCTCCCATCTCAAAAACAGGGAGTGGTAAGCCACCCCTTTATGGGAAAAGTTCACAATGACTTGTCCATCATCCTCCCCAGCCATGCCCAAGTACTTGCACCCCTAGGAGGAAAACTCGCCCTGCATGCAGAAAACTGGATGTCCATTACTCAAGACCAATGGGTCCTAAACATTCTTTCCCAGGGATACAGATTCTACTTCCACTCACTGCCAACCCCAAGCGGGATGCCAGACCTTCCTCCAAACCAGTGGGCAGAGGCTCAAAAACAAGTACTTTTTTCTTCTCAGTATCAGGGTTATTCAGCCTGTTCCAGTAGAGCAAAGGGAACATAGTTTCTACTCCAGACTGTTGCTGGTGCCCAGAAAAGAGAGTTCATAGGTTTAGGTTCATAGGTTTATACTAGGCTATCTGCCCTGGGGCATTTACAAGCCTAGCCAGAGTGTGTTTGGCTTTCGCCACCCTTTTAGATCGGTTTACTGTGCCTCTGTAGAGTAGGTCACAGAAGATAGCCCTTTTAAGGTTAGTTTACTGTGCCCCCTGTCTAGCAGGGGCACAGAAGAGATCCCAGGGGTGAACTTATGATCTCCCATCCACTCGTCAAGATTTCTCTTGAAGAGGGTCAGTGAGGGGCTCTGACTAACATGGACTGGGATTCTGTTCCAGAGTGAGGGCAGCCTCTGGGATATGAATCTGTCCCTCCAGCATGTCCTATTTATTTCTGTGCTGAGGTTTAAGTCCTTGGAGCGTGTACTCTAAGGGATTTGGATTTCCTGAGGTGGAGCATGTCCATTAATTCTGGGTTGGACATGGCTTTATACGTCAGGCATAGATCACCTCTGAGTAGGCGGTAAGCAACTGAGTAGAGCTGGAGTTTCTTTAGCCGAACTGCATAGGGCATCTGTTTGAGTCCCTTGATCCTCTTGGTGAGGTACTTTTGGGGCCTCTCCAGTTGCTGCAGGTGTCAGGTAAGGTACATCCCAAATGGGGCATTGTATTCAATTATGGGCCTGATGAGTGATGAGTAGAGGGGCACAATGACCTCTCTTGTTCTAGATGTGAACCCTTTCATGATAAGGTGGGCTATATAGAAGGTCTTTCTAACCACTCTGGCAACTTGATTGTCAAAAGAGAGGTTTCTATCTACTTGGGTCCCCAAATCCCTAATTACTTCTTCCGTACTTAATGGATTACCACCTATGTGGTACTTTTTGGGCACTTTGTTTTTCCCAAAGGGGATGACTATGCACTTTTTGGCATTTAGCTTAAGGCCATGGCTCTGGCACCAGTTATCCATCTCTGTGAGACCCTTTTGGAGGATGCTTGTGTCAGCCAGAGAGTCGATTATGGCGCCTAGCTTGCAGTCATCTGCGAACTTGGTCAGCCATAGTCCTCCCGTATTAGCCTGTACCTCAGAGAAGTATATACCGAACAAGAGAGGTCCCAGGACTGAGCCTTGTGGGATGCCACTTGTAACTGGTTTGGAGTCTGACATGGCACCTGCAATACTGACCACGTGGGTTCTATCCCTGAGCCAGTTTGCAACCCATCTTGTGACATAGGGGTTGATATTTAAGCTGGTGAGCTTATTTATGATGCCCGAGTGGGGTATTGTGTCAAAGGCTTTTGCGAGGTCCAGGTAGGCCATGTGGACTACCTTCCCTTCATCTATGGCCTTGGTAACTGTTTCAAAGAAGTCGACCAGGTTCAAGAGGCAAGATCTGCCCTTAACAAAGTCGAATTGGGTGGGATCCAGTGTCTGGAGGTTACCAATGTCCTTGTTTTGTTTTATGAGTTCCATGATGATACGCTCCATAGCTTTGCAGACCAGACTAGTCAGGCTTATAGGGTGATAGTTTCCTGGGTCCGTTGTGGCACCACCTTTGTGGAGCGGGACCACTGTTGCTATACGCCATTCCTTGGGTACTTATCCTGTAGTAAGGCTGAGATTGAACAGTGACTTTATGTGAGGGTTTAGTTCTTCTTGGAGCTCGTGTAAGACGCAGCCCGGGACACCATCTGGTCCCATTGATGCTGTGTTTTTTGCTTTGGAGAGGGCAGCTCTCACCTGTGCATTTGTGATGTCAGGGAGGCTACATTCTGTTGGGATAGATATTTGGTCTTTTGGGGGGAAAGGGGGGGAGAGTTTGCACTGAACCTGTCTGCCAGGATGTTGGCAATGTCTGTGGGATCAGTGTATTTTTTGTCATTTTGTACTAACTCAGAGCATATCTGGGAGTTGCCCCCCAGATTCCTGACATAACTAAAGAAGGCCTTGTGATTATCCTTAGTGTCTTGTGCAATTTTTCTTTCGAAGCTGGCCTTAGATAATTTTATGAGGGATCGTAGTTTCTTGCTAGTACTGATCAGAGATGCCTTCCCTTTTTGGGATTTTGCTCTATCATGTAGCAGCTTCCTCCTTCTGTTGTATAGCTTATTTATGGCCGGGGTCCACCAGACTGGTCTCCTGCCTTTGGAGGAGTGAGTCTTGGTTTTGATTCCTGCAGGTGTCCATAGAATGCATTTGTAAAGGATTCTGCTGTTTGGGCAGTATTTTCCACTGGCCCGGTGGCTTTGAAGGATTCCACCTCGGTTTTGAGAAGTGTGAAATTCACTTTTGAGGAATTTTTCACCGAGATTTCCTTGGCTGGGGGTGGAGATGGGATATGGATGTCCAGTGAGATTAATTTATGGTCTGATCTTACCAGTGAGGGACATACCTCTGGTGTGGAACATAGAGTCCCCATGTTGGTGATGACCAGGTCCAGTATGTTATCCCCCTTGTGGGAGTGGTGACCATTTGTTCCATAGCATCTGAGTTTATAAATTCTAGGAACCATTGGGCAAGGGTGTTGGGGCTTGAGTACCTCTGGTGTGGAACATAGAGTCCCCATGTTGGTGATGACCAGGTCCAGTATGTTATCCCCTCTTGTGGGAGTGGTGACCATTTGTTCCATAGCATTTGAGTTTATAAATTCTAGGAACCATTGGGCAAGGGTGTTGGGGCTTGAGTAGTTTTCCCAGTCGATGTTTGGGTAGTTGAAGTCACCCAATATTATTGTGTTTGGAGAGACCTTCATATTCTCCAGTGTTCTCAGGAAGGCTGAGTGGGGTTCCTGAGTTTGGGAGGGTGGTCTGTAGGAGGCTACAAACTGAAAGGCAGTTTTGCCCACTGTTAACTGTACATGGATGGTCTCCGATGCCTTGTGTAGTGCCACTAACCTGGAGGTATGGGTATCTTTGATGAATATGGATACTCCCCCTCCTTTTGTGGTTCGGTATGAGTTTTGGGGCCGAAAAGCATGGTATGAGGTATAACCGGGTAGTGCTGGGGTGCTCTCTGGGGCCTTGAACCAGGTCTCTGTCACTGCCCAGATATCGACATTCTCCATACTGAGGAGAGCCTCGAGTGCGTGCATCTTGAGGTTTAGACTTCCGGCATTGAGCAGCATTACCCTTAGTTTTTTTTTTTTCTTGTATTGTCTATGGAGGTGGGTTTGTCTTCTGAGCCTTGCCTAAAAAAGGCACTATGGGGGTGGCAAGAGCCTTAGCCAGTATTCGAAAGCCCAGGGGTGACAGGTGCAAGCCGTCCCTAGCGAAGCAACGTGGTTTGTCAAGCATGTCATTCCAGGCTGACAGACACTGAATCTCCTTAGAATGACACCAATACTTTAGCCAAATGTTAAAATTGATCATTTTGTCTTTATACTGTGGCATCATTCTTGGTGAGGGCAAGATGCTGCTCAAGGTCAGGGTCATACTGGTCTGGGCTACATGATCAGAGAGCTCCTGTATGTCTCTTTTCATGTAGTCTAGGGAGGTATGTCCCAGGTCATTCAAGCCAGCATGGACAATGACGGAGTCATATTTGTACTTGCTTTGGAGTGACCTGAGTGCTTGTGTTATGTGGCGGATCCTGGCACCTGACAGGCAGCTTACAGTGACCTTCTCCTTGTTCAGTCTGGTGAGAGGGACATCAGTGTCTGACAACAGAGTCCCCTATTACAAGTGTGTTAGGTGTGTTGTTTAGCCTTAAGGGCTGTGGCTGTGTGGCACACTGACTTTGTGAAATATGTGATACATGGGTATTGTTGCACGGTAGTGGTTGCTTGGATGTCTGCTTTGGAGGTTTCTGCTGCTTTGACCGTTTTTTATTTAGAGCCTCCAAGTATGTTTTTGTGTGTTTACGTGTTTGGTTTGCTGATGTGATAGGTCCATGTGAGACTGGAATAGTGGTGTGTGTGGTTACCTTCTCCTCCTGACTGACTGTGCCAGTGCTGGGTTGAGAGAGTTCAGCCTCCAGTTTGGCAATATAGTTGCATCTCTCACATATATTTGAGCTCCCTATCCTGGATCTGTCAATTCTCAACACCTTCCTGGTGGTCCCAACATTCAAAATGCTTACACTGCAACAGCTTCTTCCTATGCTAGCCAAGGACGCCTGGCTAGTCACCCTAGACTTAAAAGAAGCTTATCTGCACATCCCCATAAGGGAATCTTGCAGGAAATATCTCCTTTTCAGGGCAGGCTCTATGCGCTATCAGTTCTCTGCACTTCCCCTTGGCTTATCTACTGCACCCAGGGTGTTCACAAAGTGCCTGGCTCCGGCCATTGCATACTGCAGACAGAGAAATATTCAAATTTACCCATACTTGGAGGATTGCCTGATTCAGGTGGACAGTCAGAATTGCTACTTCATCACCTGACATTTGTAAAGAGACTTCTAACTTCTCTGGGGTACACCATCAATGAAAAGAAATCACAACTGGTGCCCAGCCAAAAGATTGTTTTCCTGGGAGCAAGCTTGAACACAACTTCCCAGATGGCATTCCTCACTCCAGAAAAACAGGCTTATTTGACAAACTACTTCAAACTAATGGCCACCTAAACCCAGCTATCTGCAAGAAAAATACTGCAAGCCCTAGGGTTCATGGCCTCATGCATTCTACTAATTCCATATGCAAGACTGCATATGAGGAAACTTCAATGGTACTTAAAAGGTCTGTGGTGCCAACATTCTCAGGAAATGGAAACAGTGATTCCTATCATCCCTTGCCTAAGGGCAGAGTTCTTTTGGTGGGCAGAGGCATGCAACCACAACAAGGGACTTCCTTTCACTCAACCCCTTGCCACCCAAACCATGACAACAGATGCATCAGACTATGCATGGGGGGCCCACATGGCAGGCAAATGCATTCAAGGCAAATGGAGCCCAGAACAAATTCCCCTGCATATCAATCAAAAAGAAATGTTAGCTGTACAGAATGCACTGACAGCCTTCAAATACCTTATCCTTCCAGGAGAACTCCTGATAAAGACAGACAACACCACAGTTATGTGGTACATAAACAAGCAGGGGGGAACTCATTCCTACTCACTCTGCAGGTTAGCCATGGCCTTGTGGAACACAGCCTTGAGCAACCAAGTGCACCTGCAAGCTCAATTCCTGCCAGGCAAATAAAATTCATTGGCAGACGACTTAAGCAGAAATCTACTGGACCCACACGAGTGGAAACTGGAACCCAACTCATTCAAACTTCTAATCCACAGGTGGGGAACACCAGAGGTGGACTTCTTTGCCTCCCCTAAACCCATCAATTGAGAACATTTTGCACCAAAAATCCTCACAGCAAAGTGTGGAAAGTGGATGCTTTATCCTTTACATGGGAAAACCTCTCAATTTATGCCTTTCCCCCTCTGCCCCTCCTCTCTCAAGTACCACTCAAGATCAAAAAGGACAGACCAAGGACAATCCTTATTGCCCCAGACTGGCCATGCCAGCACTGGTACCCACTCTTATGCAGTCTGACAGCAGTGCCACCCTGGCACCTACATCAGACCCCCTCCCTGCTGTCCCAGCAGGAGGGACAAATTTTGCATCCACAGCTGCAAACCCTGAACTTTGCAGCCTGGCTTATCCCCTGAATACACCACCAGCGACCCTCAGCAAACAGGTGCTGGACATCATCCTTGAGGCCAGAAGGCCTAGTACTAGAAAATCCTATTAAAGGAAAAGTGGAAAAAATATTGATCTGAAGTAGTTAACTTCATTTGTGCATCAACCTATGGGTTATCGGATCCGCATCGGCAGTTTCCAACAGCTAAGAGCCGAGCTCCAAGCTCCTCCCCTTACCCATAACTCCCTGCCATCCCTTCCTGACCTCAGATCTAGTTTGCCGCGGAAACCACCAGCAACTTGATCTCGAGCTTCCGGGCTTTCGACTATACAGTCTGTGAGAAAATCCTTCTTTTTCTTTAAAAGTTAAATTTTTGAGTGAGTTGGTGTTGAGTTGTTTACCCTTAGCTGGTTTTTGGTGTAATTGTTAGCCTTTCCTCCCATTTCTTGTCAGCGTTAGGTGTGTGAGTGTGTGTGTGGTTTTGGGGCCTAGCGTGTGTGTTTTCAGTTGGGATGTCTGAGGCCACCAAATCTTTCTTTTCTAAGTGTACCGAGTGTGGCCATAAGCTTTCCCCGGCTGATGGCCACACTCTGTGTGTGATATGCCTTGGGGTTGAACACCTGTCTTCTGGCTGCTCTATTTGTGCAGCATTCAACCCCAGGACTATCAGGGACCGGAGGTCGAAGCTGATTCTGGCGGGACTCCTGCCCCCGGACTCGGCTCTATCCTCCGGCCCCTCCGTGGCTCCTGCCACAGCTGCGGCAGCGCCGACAGATGCTTCCCTTCCTCTGGCTGGGACTCAACCTCCCACCATGGGCCAGGAGGATAGGGAAGCCAGGAGGGAGAAGCACCATGAAAAACACAAGCGGCGGGCCGAGGCCTCCACTTCGGCCCCGCCAGCCAAGCGAGTTTCTCCTCCCTGGGACGTCTGGACCTTCTCCTTCCTGGCTCCGTTACCCCAGCTTTTCGCCGGGACCGGAGGAGGATGAGGCCCGGTTTCCTTCGAGGTCATCGAGGCGGCACTCCCGTCCCGCCTCAGTGGCCTCTTCCCGATCTACAAGAAGCCTAACAGATGCAGACTTGGACCGGATGATGAGAAGGTTCCTCCAGGCCCAGCTGCAGATGGGAGTGCTCCTGCCTCCCCCCCCCTCTCCGGGGAGGAGCTCGACCCCTTTTTTCGCCCCGATTGCTCCTTCTCCGACCCGCTTTCCAGGTTCGGGATCTACGGAGCCAGGTAGTGTCGGAGCCGGGGGAATGTCGACGCCGATGGAGTTAGGTACTTCGGCGCCGACAGCGCCCTCGAGCCTGTCGGGTCCATTTTCTTCGGATCCAGGTTCTCGGAGTCGAGAGTTGAGCTTCAGATCCGAGGTGGTCAGTATGCCTTTGGCTCCGAGTAGGTCAGAGCGTACTGGCCCTTTGGATCCGATCGCTTCGGCTCCGATCTGCTCGTCGGATCTGAGGGAGGGTCTGCTCTCGGATCCTAGAGAGAGTAGCTCTCCTTCGGCATTCGATGTAGTGGAGAGCCTTAGCTACCGCTCCACACTGCACTCCCTTGCAGACAGGTCCGACTTCCATCTCCCGGTCCCAGGGACAGCCTGCTCAAACGCCCCAGGTTGTTCCCTTATTGGAACAAGATGTGGTTGGTGAGGCCTCCTCGGACAGCCCCCCCGAGGAGGTTTCTCACAAACGCAAGTGCAAAAGGAAGCACTTGGACTCCCCTGAGTCCTTAACAGAGGGCACGGATTTGGAGGAAGGGGAAGGTTCCCCGAGATCACCCCCCCGAAGACGTCTCATTTGGAGACATCATGGAGATGCTCAGGATTGGGGGGGGGGTCTGCCCCAAAGCCTACCTTGGACGAGTCCGTGTTCCTGGAGGCGTTTGAAGCAGGCCCGTCTACCTCTTGGGTGTCCCTTCCGGCCGATCCCCTGGTAGATCTGATCACTACCAAGGCATGGAAGGAGCCGGACACTGTGGAGCCCATCCCTAAGAGGCCTGACAGAATTCTCAGCCCGCCTTCGGACAGGTCTCATTGGAGCAAGGGAACCCCTGTAGATGCCATGTTGGTGGCCACCAAAAGGGAACTAGCCCAAGAGAGTCCCTCAGTCCATCCCCCTGACAAGGAGTCTCGGGCGATGGACCATTTGGGGAAGCGGATGTTTGCTTCAGCCACCTTCTCCATAAGGTCGCTGAACTACATGGCACATGTCATATGGCTCCAGCGGAATCTTATCAAAGAATATGCCGGGTCACCCCCAGAGTCCATGTCGGCAGAGGACAAACAGGTGTACTCTACCCGAATGGCCACTCTCAGGTCGATTTGTAATACCTCTATGCGGCTGCTATCCCATGCTACGGAAGGGGCCGCTAGAGCTAGCGGAGTGGGCGTTGTACTGAGGCGACAGGCCTGGCTCTGCCACTGTGATTTCGCGGAACCCTTCAAGGCGTCATTCGCTAATGCCCCGTTTGATGGTTCTGCCCTCTTTGGCAAGACCGTACGCGACACCTTGGTCCAGAGCGAGAAAGATGGGAAGACGTCTGCCGTCGGAGTCCACTTCTCGGCTCCCCAGAGGTCCTTCTCTAAGAACCAAAAGGGACAGAAGAAGATGTGGTTCCGAAAGTCTCAGCAATCCCGTTTTGCTCCGGACTCCCCGTCCTTCATAGGCAGAGGAGGACAGGGTGGACGCCGTCCTAGAGGCAGAGGGGGCCCGAAGAACTTTGGGTCCAGAGAACCTTTCTCTGATTGGCCCACGCAGCAACCCTGAGGGGTTACCCGACTGCTTCACTCTGGAGGCAGTCGGGGGGCATTTCTCGAAGCACCTAGCCACTTGGGAGTCCATCACGACAGACCGCTGGGTGCTTCGGATCATATCCAGAGGCTACGAGATCCCTTTTCTCCATCCCCCTCTCAGACCCAGGTACCTCCCCGATGTCCCACCCGATCAGAGGGAGGCCGCAGCCGCAGAAATTCGGCAGCTGCTAGAAAAAGGAGCAATCCAGCATGGATCGGGCTTTTACTCCAGGTTCTTCTTGGTGCCAAAAAAGACTGGAGACTTAAGACCAATCCTCGACTTATCCCTCTTGAACCTGGCAATAGCCAAAGAAAAGTTCTGGATGGTCACTCTTCAATCCATTCTCCCCTCTTGCAGGAGAACGACTGGATGTGCTCCATAGACCTCAAGGATGCATACTACCATATCTTAACGGACAGACGATCCAGGAGGTTTCTCTGCTTCAGGCTAGGAGCCAGCCATTACCAATTCAGGGTCCTCCCCTTTGGTCTTACCACGGCCCCCAGGGTGTTCACCAAGGTGTTAGCGGTGGTAGCGGCCCACCTGAAAATCCAGGGAATGCAGGTCTTTCCATACCTGGACGACTGGCTCCTGACCGCCCCCACAAGGCATCTACTCTGCACAGCCAGGAATTTCTTCCTTCGCCTTGCTCCCCGGCTGGGGATACACACTGGGAAATCCTCCCTACTCCCGACTCAGGTCATAGACTTAATCGGAGCCAAGTTGGACACAAACCAGCTCTTAGCTTTCTTAACTCCAGACCGGATACGATCCCTAAGACTTCATGTGCAAGCTATTCTTCATTGTCCGACCCCTCCGGCGGAACTGATCCTGAGGGCCCTAGGTTCGATGGCGGCTACCATCAGTCTCCTTCTCATGGCGCGCCTAAATATGAGAATTCTGCAATGGACCCTCCAAGTCCAATGGTCCTTCCTACGTTTTCCCCTGAGCCACCCTGTCCCTCTCAGCAGGAGTGCCCTCTTATGGTGGCTCCAGTCTCCGGACCTCCAAAAGGGGCGCCCCTTCTCTATGTCCCCTCCCCTAGCCACGATGACCACGGACGCCTCTCGCCTTGGGTGGGGGGGGGCATTGCTGCGGCAGGACCATCCAAGGCACGTGGAACCAGTCGGAGACCTCACTGCATATCAATGTCCTGGAGATGAGGGCGGTGCTGTTAGCGTTGCAAGCACTTCAGAGCCTTCTTCCCGTCGGGACTATTGCGATCCAAATGGACATGTCGGTCGTTTGGTATATCAACAAACAAGGGGGAACCAGGTCCTATCCACTTTGTCGAGAGGCCATGAGAGTTTGGGAATGGGCGATTTCCACCAACCGCTTTCTCGTAGCGACACACATTCCAGGTTGGTCCAACATTCTAGCGGACAGATTGTCGCACCATCCTGTCGCCGTATGAGTGGTCTCTGAATCCCAAAGTAGCGAAGCAGATCTTCTCCAAATGGGGTCAACCTTGTTGCGATCTTTTCGCCTCTCCTTCAAACATGAAGTGCGACACCTACTTCGCTCTAATTCCCCCACCCGGGGAATCACCAAGAGACGCTCTGGTGCATGCTTGGCCTCCCGGTCTACTTTATGCTTACCCGCATCTTCCCCTAATGCTGAAATTTCTGCAGAAAGCCAGATGGTTGGGGAGCACGATAATCCTCATTGCCCCATTCTGGCCTCGTCAGGCATGGTTCCCTTATCTGTGGTCTCATCTAGTGAATCCTCCCTGGATTCTAGATCCTCTCCCGGATCTGATATCTCACCCCCTGGGCCTACCAACCCCGAACCTGGACAACCTCAAGCTCACAGCTTGGTTGATCCAGTTCCACTGTTAGTTCGGACTCCGGGTATCTCTTCCCCGGTCAAAGCGATCCTAGTGGCGGCTCACAAGCCGTCTACTAGAAAAGTTTATCGTAGCAAATGGAAACGTTTTTCTATTTGGGCTGAACATCAGAATCTGGATCCTTTCACAGCTCCGTTACCAGCTGTTCTGGATTTTCTATCAGGTCTGTTCGATAATGGGGCTAGCTCTTCTACAGTCAAAGTACAGTTGGCGGCAATCGCTCATTACCACGTCTAATGTGATCTTGGTCCTTTGACCTTATCCGGATTATGTAAGGCCTTTTTAAAAGGCACCTTCCTACTAAAGCCTCCGGTGAAGGATGTGATCCCTCCTTGGGACTTCTCGCTGGTACTGCAGGCCTTAACAGCTTCTCCCTTTGAGCCTGCGGCCTCGGTAGATCTCAAATTCTTATCCTGGAAAACGGCTTTCCTAGTCGCTATTACTTCGGCGAAAAGGGTTTCTGAGCTTCAAGCCCTTTCTGCCAAGCCTCCGTACTTGACCTTCCACAAGGATAGGGTATCCCTCAGGACCAATCCCTCTTTTCTTCCCAAAATTGCTTCCAAAGCTAACATTAATCAGTCTATTGATTTGCCAGTCTTCTTCCCCAATTACCAAAATAAGGGTGAATACAAGTTACACTCTTTGGATGTACACAGACAGTTGAGATTTTATTTGCACAGGACAGCCTGTTATAGACGTTCAGATCAGCTGTTTGTGTCCTTTGCTAAATCCAGTTTGGGGAAAGCTGTTTCTAACATCACACTATCCAGGTGGATTTCTCAGTGTATTCTCTTGGCTTATGAGAGTTCTGGCAGGCCTGCTCCTCAGGGAGTCCATGCCCATTCAACTCGGTCTGTTTCTACCTCTGTTGCCTTTCGAGCCAGAGTTTCGTTGGATGACATCTGCTCGGCTGCCAAGTGGGCTTCTTCTCACACATTTATAAACCACTATAAGTTAGATCTGGTTTCCAGAGGGAGAGCATCCTTTGGCTCCGGAACATCCTTCCTTGAGGGCCTCCCAAGATTCAAGTAGCTGGGGACTCTGTCCCATAGGTAGATGCACAAATGAAGTTAACTACTTCAGATTAAGAAGTTATGTCCTCACCATAACGTTCCATCTGAGTAGGTAAACTTCATTTGTCAGCAACAGTCCCTCCCTGTCCTCTTTGGATGTTCTTGATTTTCCCGCTTCACGGTAGATTGTACCCAATTTACCCTAGATAAGTGGTGATTGCAAGCCTTGCTTTAGGCAAACTCAATCTGAGGTCAGGAAGGGATGGCAGGGAGTTATGGGTAAGGGGAGGAGCTTGGAGCTCGGATCTTAGCTGTTGAAAACTGCCGGCACGGATCCGATACCGATCCGATAACCCATAGGTTGCTGACAAATGAAGTTTACCTACTCAGATGAAACGTTATGGTGAGTACATAACTTCTTATTCTTGGAGCCATTCTCAAGGGAAGGACACAGCCATGCCCACCTTACCTCAAATCCTAGATTACCTAGCAGAGCTGCTCCACAGAGACCTATACTTCTCATCAATTAAAATTCATGCCTGTGCCATCTCAGCTCATTACAATACTGAGCCACCTCTCTTTTCTCACCCTCTCATCAAACATTTCCTTAGAGGAGCTAACAATTTATGTTCCCCGAGGAGAGCTCCCACCCCTGCCTGGGACCTTAACTTTGTACTAGAGAAACGCACGCTTCCCCCCTTTGAGCCTGCTGCTGCAACAGAGTTAAAATTCCTCTCTTGGAAAGCAGCTTTACTGCTAGCCATCACTTCAGCAAGATGAGTGTATGAGTTACAGGCACTAATGGCTGTAGAACTCTTCATTATTTTCCATGCTGGCAGGGTTTCCCTCACGACTAACCCATCATTTATGCCCAAGGTGGTATCCAGTGCGACTTTAAATCAGTCCATCCATTTACCAACCTTTTTCCCTAATCCGCAGAATAAAGGGGAAAGGATCCAACACTCTTTGGATGTGCACAGACTGCTCAGGTTCTACCTTGACAGGCCTAAACCTTTCAGAAAATCTGACCAGCTGCTAGTCAGCTTTGCTACAGGGGCAGGGGGCAAGGCCATTTCAAAGCAAACCATTTCTAGATGGATAGCACACTGCATCCATTTCTGCTAGAAACACAATGGAAAACCTACCCCGCAGGGTATCAGAACTCATTCCGCTAGGGCTACCTCAACCTCTACAGCATTTTTCAGGGGAGTCCCTACCAGGGACATCCTGGAAGCTGCAACCTGGTGCTCTGTACACACCTTCACCAAGCATTACCACTTACCTATCTTTTCTAAATCCAGAGCTGGATTTGCCACAGCAGTCTTGCAAGGCCTGCTAGCCAGCCCTAATACTTCTTGACAGCCTCCACCCCTCCTAAACTTTGGGAGTCAACCCAAGTGTGATGACTGCAACAGTGAAACACGAAGAACATAGTACAGTTGTGTACACTTACCATAAATGTAGATGTTTGAGTGTATTCACTGTTGCAGTCCTGGTTACCATCCCTGCAGCCCCCTGATTTATTCTATACTTTCTACCTATCCTCTTTTTGGCCATATCTCATGGCAATGGTATTTACTTTTTACTGGAGGTGTTATACACCATGCAATTGCTTCCTTTTTTTGGAGACTCCTGACATCTGGGGCAAGAAAAACTGATGTAATGGTGTCGGCTGCATGTTTTATACTCATGACGACCTGACATCATGAAAGAGGCTACAGCATCCAACGCAGAAATCCCAAGACTCTGGTATTCAGGCCGACTGAGGGCTACCTGCAGGCAGATAACCCAAGTGTGATGACTACAACAGTGAATACACTTGAACATCTACATTTATGGTAAGTGTACACAACTGTACTTTCTACCCCATCTGTCTGGAGAGGATACTTTTAATTTTTTTAATTGATTAACCTTAAAACCCTGGCATAGTAGTTGGTGCATTATTTTGGAAAATAATAGTATTAATTCCCTGACTGTAGATTTAGTATTAGCTTTTTACATAGGAGGAAAAGCCTCTGGGTACTTAGTTACATAGTCCAAAATGGCCAACAATGTATTGGAACTCATTGTTAGATTTTACCAATGACCCTACAAGGACCATAGCTGTACTTTCAAATGGCATCTCTGTCATAGATATTAGAATCAGAGGATCTTTGAAATTTGGGTAAGGGTCTGTCTTCTGGCATTCAAGGCATCTAGCACAGAAGTTATCAACTTTAATTTTCTTGGCCAGTGCAATCTTTTTAGGCACCATGCTTTAGTCTGTCCAGTCCTTGGTGTCCTAGTACACGAGTATGTGTTCACCTCACCACTAGGTTTCTGAATGGCTTGAACACTAACGGCAGATGTACTATAACTTCTTTATCTTTAAGTTGTATACTAAATTATTTTGTAGCTCAAAGAATGGGTAAAAAGTAGGAACAATTTGTTCACTTTTTCCACCTACAGTGCTAGCTATTTTTAAAGTTTACCTGCTTTACTTTGAGGTCCCTCTGGACTTTCCTCAGGATCATTCTGTCCTGAAGAAGAGGGTACTGCCTCTTTTCCTACCAGTCCAGACACTGGGATCCCAGTGTCTGTATCTTCTTCTAATAAAGGCAGCTCATACCACTGTTTTGTTTTTCTGTCTGCCACTGTCTGTAGAAGGCATCTCAGAAAAAAAGTTATCTTCACTTTTATTTTGCCTTCTTTACAGAGACTTATTGCCTGGAGTCTGCCCTCACTTGAATTTTCTTCTTTTGCTCCACTAGTAAAGTCTTTCTTATCGGTAAATTTCTTATCCTCAACACCAACTGGCTGTTTAGAATTCCCTGTTTCTTGTGCTTTCTGTTTATTTGTCAGAATGTTTAGAATTCTGCTCACATTTTGCATTTTCCATACTAAGTAATTTAATTTTCTGGATTGTACCCCTTCAGTGAATAGTAAGTTCACTTTGGTTCTCTACTTACTTCTACTTCCTTTTTTGCAAAACTTCTAGGCTGCAACATTTTATTGAGTCTCTCACTTCCTTCTACTGGCTGTGTTCCTGCAGGCTCCTCTGTCTTAGGTATGTTGATATATATATTTTTAAATCACTTTTGAAGTTGTTCAGATTCTTCTCTCTGCTTTCTTAGACAAATTTTAGTACTTTTGGAGTTTTCTAACAGTGTTCCTTGATCTTTGTATCTATGTGTCTAGTAGTTGCTCCCCCACCCCTTTTCCTGTTTAGGTAGAGGTATCTGCAGGATTATTCAATTACTGATTCTCCTCCTCACACTGATAAGGTGACCTGTCAAAAGGAGTGTGTTAAGGTCAAAAATAACTTCAATGCAACACAGTTCAGAAGAGTAGAATAGTCTCCTTTATTGTGAAAGAACACATGTACATGAGAGACTAAGCAGTCAAGGTCTTGCCTCCTCAAACAAGGCAAATGTGCTTATTTTTATACTGTAAAAGCTTCTGAGCAAACATTTTGTTATCTGTCAGACTATAGCCACTGAGCAGTTAAAACTAAACACCACTATATTATTTTGTTAACTAAAGCATTTGCAGACCCTTTATCTGTGCCATTCCTTATTAGGCACAAGTTCTGATCTTCCATGTTAAAACTATTCAGGTTGGCACTATTTATTTTATTTTATTTAACATTTGATGTTAAGTTGTCTATCTCGCCTTCATTCTTGCTGGATGGGTTCGGAGCCGACCTCGGCTCCGACTCGGCCACTCTAAAAGCTCGAGAGTTGGTTCTACCGGCTCGAGGCTCCCCTTATATCCCACAATGCTAGGCGAGAGTTACCTCAGATCTCGTTTGCCGCTACAGCTTCGAGGTTGGTTTTCTACCGGTTCTTGGTAAGTGACTTTTTCTTGTGGAAATTAGTCTTTCAAAACCCCTTTAATTTTAATATATTTACTTAATTCCCTTAGTTTAGAGAAATTTTTATCCCCTTCTAAAAAATTTCCGTTTTTTTCCCTCAAGAACCTTAGGTTCTTCCCTTGGGCCTACAGGCCTTTTCTCTTCCCTAGTGGAGTGTGTGTGTATTATTTTATTTTAAAATCCTAGTTACTGGTTTTATTATAATTTAACTTGACAGGGTGTAACTAGTGTGTTTGTGTGTGTGTTTGTTTACACCTGTTAAAATGTCTAAAGAAGCAAAGGTCTCCGGATTCAAGAAGTGTGATGCGTGCTGTCAGAAAATGTCTCTGACAGACGCTCACACTTCTTGTGTCTACTGTCTGGGGCCTTTGCACCTGCAGGACTCCTGTGCTGTGTGCCATGGCTTCAGCCCCAGGGTCCTGCAGGAAAGAAAAAATAAATTGATACTAAGAGGCTTACTCAAGCCAGAGGATTCCCTATCTGTTTCAACAGGGAAGCCCTCTAAGGCATCTAGGTCTTCGGCTCCGGCAACTGAGCCGAGACCTAAGGTTTCTCAACCTCTGCCTTCATCGGCTCCGGCTGGAGCCGATAAGTCTCAGTCCACAGTTTCTGTGGCCCCCTCGGCTCCGGCCGGAGCCGAGGTAGTAGAAGTTCCTGTGTCGGCTCCGACCAGACCTTCGGAGCCGACAACTAGGAAGAGGTCCAGGTCACCATCTCTTGGCTCCGTTCATTCGGCTCCAGGATCTCCCCTGCTGTCTGAACAGAGCCAAAGATCTCACTCCTCTAGGTCATCGAGGCTGTCGGATCATGACCTTCAGAGGGTAGTGAGTCGACTTCTTAAGTCCGAGGCACTGGCCCAGATGCTTCAGAGCCCGACTCATCAGTCGATGCCTGCCCCGGTCCATCAACATATTCCTCCTTCGACTCTCTTGAGCTCGGAGCCGGGTCGTGTCGGAACCGAGACTGTGATAGCGTCGGAGCCGATACAATTGTCTTCGGCTCCGTTTTCTTCCTTGGAAGAATCTCGGCGCCGGACTTCCCTCGTCGACTCCGAGGGGGTGAGTGGCATCGGACCCTTGTCCGACCCCCCTCTCCCTCTCGGTGCTTCGGCGCTGGTGAGTTCGGCTCCGACATCGGCCTCGGAGCCATCACTGTCGGTGCCGAGGGGGGTTCTTAGCTTCTCGGAGCGGGGACCTCTGGCTCTGCCTGACAGGGGTGCATTCGAGGTCATGCGGAGTGTGTTAGAGCCTGGCTCTACTCCACAGTCGGCTCCGTCCCCCTCCCTCTATGGTGCCTCAGGCTAAGTCGACTCACTCCCTCATCCCGGACCGCAGAGAGCCAGCTCCTCAGGAACCCCCTGTGTGGATTTCATCCTCTTCCGAGGCCTCTCCTGATTTGGCAGAAGAGCCCCCTCGGAAGAGGAAGTGTAAGAGGAAACACATTGACTCACCTGAGTCCATCACGTCAGACACAGATTTGGATGATTCTGAGGGTTACCCCCGTTCCCCTTCTGAAGATGTCTCATTTGCAGACATTCTGGAGATCCTGAAACAGAGGGGAAATTGGCCAGCCCTCAACCCTTCGGAGGACGAATCTGTGTATCTTGAGGCGTTCGGCTCTCGTCCTTCCACCTCCTGGGTGTCCCCCCCCTTTGACCCCCTCATGCAGGTGGTTGCTAAGAAGGCATGGACGGCTCCTGATTCAGTGGACCCCACTCCCAGGAGACCCTCCAAGTTCATAACAGCACCAGCAGACAAACAGTTCTTAACAAAAGGAGTCTCTGTGGATGCTATGGTGGTAGCTGCTGCCACCAAGAAGGAGCTAGCTGATCCTTCAGTACCTGTCCATCCACTTAACAAGGAATCTAGGTCCATGGACAGGTACGGGAAGCGGATGTTCTCGTCAGCGACATTTACCATGCGTTCGCTGAACTACCTGTGCCATTTTACTCGTCTTCAAAGGGACTTGATCAAGGAAGCGAGTGAAATGTTAAAGGACCCTACAGCTGCGGGTTTCCAAGATAAGATGAACACGCAGCTGGCTACCCTTAACTCCATAACCAACTCCTCCATGCGCCTTCTTTCTTACGCGGCTGATGGAGCGAGCAGAGCCGCAGGGACAGGTGTGGCCTTACGTAGGCATGCCTGGATGCGGCTATGCAATTTTGGACCCTTCAAGACGTCTTTCACGAACTCCCCGTTTGATGGATCATCCCTCTTTGGTCCTCAAGTGAAAGAAGCTTGACTAGGTGCGAGACTGATGGCAAGACCCTTTCTGCCGTCGGAGTCCGTTTTTCTACTCCTTCCAGGCCTTACCCCAAAGGCCAGAAAGGTGGAAAGATGTGGTTCCGTAAACAATCTCAAGGGACTTCGCCTGACGCACAGAGTCGTTTCCCCGCCAGAGGCAGAGGCGGAATAACAATGGTAGACGCCGCCTAGGGGCAGGGGGTCCGCAGAACCAGGGCAATCGGGAAGCCTTCCTGACAAGCCCTTTCAGCATCCCTGAGGTGTTGCCCGACTGCCCCTCTTCGGCGGCACTCGGGGGAAGGTTGTCACTGTACCCAGAAGGCTGGCGATCCCTGCCTCAAGACAAATGGGTACAGTCCATCATTTCGAAGGCTATTCTATCCCCTTTCTTCGCTTTCCAAATCAGTCAAAAATCCCTTCCAGATGTTCCACCGCTCAAAGGGATCTAGCAGTTTTGGAGATTTCAAAACTGCTTGCAAAACAATTCAGCCAGTTCCAGCAGACCAGCAAGGATCCGGAATCTACTCAAGGTTCTTTTTAGTTCCAAAGAAAACAGGGGACTGGAGACCAATTTTGGATCTCAGTGTCTTGAACAGATCAGTCAAGAAAACAAGATTTGGATGGTCACGCTGCAATCCATCCTTCCCCTTTTGGGCAAAGGAAACTGGATGTGCTCTATAGACCTTCGGGATGCGTACTATCACATAAAATGAACAGACGCTCCAGAAGATTCCTCCTCTTCAGGCTGGGAACCAGTCATTTTCAGTTCAGGGCCCTGCCCTTTGGTCTCACCACTGCCCCGGTGTTTACCAAATGCATGGCAGTGGTAGCTTCTCACCTGAGACGACAAGGATTCCAGGTGTTTCCATATTTGGACGACTGGCTCCTCACAGCTCCCACCAAGCATCTCCTTCTGATGGCCAGAGATTACACTTTTCGCGTTTGTCAAAAGCTGGGTATTTCAATAAATTGCGAAAAGTCTGTTTTGTCGCCTTGTCGTACTATTACCTACATAGGCGCAAATCTAGATACAATAAACATGTCTGCAAGACTAACACATCAGAGAATATCAGACATTCACAAATTGGTATCACTCCTTTTCATCAACAACAGAATCAAAGCCAGGTTAGTGCTGAAGGTGTTGGGAATTATGGCAGCGGCCATACCTCTGCTTCCATTAGCCAGATACCACATGCGGATCCTTCAATGGATGCTCTTTACTCAATGGTCATACCAGCAACTTCCAATGTCTCACACCATTATGATCACGCAAGCGTGCAAAAATCATCTCATGTGGTGGATGTCTTCCCCTCAGCTCTTGTCGGGAAGACCCTTTGTTCCACCTCCTCCGGTTGCTACTCTGACAACGGATGCCTCCCTAATCGGGTGGGGGGGGCATTATCAGGGCAGGACGGTCCAAGGCACATGGCAACCAAACGAATGCCACTTGCACATAAATGTTCTGGAGATGAGAGCAGTGCTTTTAGCGTTGCAAGCCCTTCAAGACTCTCTTCCCTTGGGAGCGATTGCAATCCAGACAGACAATATGTCTGTAGTGTGGTACATCAACAAACAAGGCGGAACCAGATCATACCCCCTGTGTCGAGAAGCACTCAGACTGTGGCAATGGGCGATTTCTTCTCAGCGGTTCTGATAGCAACGCACATCCCCGGGAAGTCCAATCAAATTGCGGACAAGTTGAGCAGAGCTATACTCATGCCTCACGAGTGGTCTCTGAAAGACTCTGTAGTGAGAGAAATTTTTCTCAAGTGGGGTCAGCCTTGCTGCGATCTTTTTGCTACTCCCCAAAACAGCAAGTGCAGAGAATATTTCACTCTATTCCCTTTACCAGGCCAACCCAGCAGAGACGCTCTAGTCCAAGTTTGGCCCCGGGAACTTCTGTATGCATTTCCTCCTTTCCCACTGATCTCTCAAGTAATACAGAAAGCTATCGCTCAGAAGGCCTCATTGATCCTCATTGCTCCTTACTGGCCTCGACAAGTGTGGTTCCCCTTTCTACATCGTTTTCTCTTGGAGCGACTGTGGAATCTGGACCTAGTTCCAGATCTTTTGATCCATCAGTCGGGTCAGTTTCATCGCTCCCTCCTCTCTCTGAACCTCACTGCTTGGTTCCTCCAGTTCCAACCTTAGCCAGGCTTCCTCAATTATCTCACTCTGTTAGAGATATTTTGATAGCTTCCCATAAATCTTCCACTCGAAAGATTTATTTGAGTAAGTGGAAACGCTTCACATATTGGGCTCAAGGAAAGGACATAGATCCTTTCACTGCTTCCATCCAACTAGTCCTTGATTTTCTAGCTGAACTCTTCCATGCAGGTTCATCTCCCTCTACACTTAAAGTTCAATTGGCAGCTATTTCTAACTTTCATGTGGGTATTTCTGAATCTGCCCTAATGTCCCACAAGCTCTGCAAAGCCTTTTTGAAAGGAGTTTTTCTTCTCAGACCTCCTATAAGAAATCCTCCTTCTCCTTGGGACCTAAATTTAGTTCTTGCTTCTTTGATTCTTCCCCTTTTGAACCTGCAGTCTCCTGTTCTTTAAAATTATTATCATGGAAAACTCTTTTCTGGTAGCTATTACATCAGCTAGAAGAGTTTCAGAGCTTCAAGCACTCAGCTGTCGTCCTCCTTATATTTTGTTTCATAAGGACAGAGTATCCTTACGAACTAACCCGTCCTTTTGCCTAAAGTGGTCTCGACGTCAAATCTAAATCAAAGCATTGATCTACCGGTCTTTTTTCCAGAATACTCCAATAGGTCTGAACAAAAATTACACTGCCTGGATGTTCACGTCAATTGAGGTACTACTTGGATAGAACTAAACAGTTCAGAAAATCTGATCAGCTGTTTGTCTCCTATGGAGAGCAGAAAGGGACTTTCAGTTTCAAAGGTATCATTATCCAGATGGCTAACATCTTTGATTTCCCTTGTATATGAAATTAGACATCAAAAGCTGCCTGATAAACCTAAGGCTCATTCCACCAGAGCTTTGGCTACTTCTTTAGCCTTCCAAGACAGACTGCCTATCGACACCATTTGTGCAGCTGCTACTTGGGCTACTCCTCACACTTTCATTTCTCATTATAAGTTGGATTTAGCTTCTAGGCATAGAGCTAACTTTGGTTCCACTGTTCTCAGGAGTCTGTTCCGTTAGGCCACCGGGACAAGGTGCTAGGGACGCGGTCCCATCCAGCAAGAATGAAGGCGAGATAGACAACTTAACTTATAGAAGTTATGTTCTTACCATAACGTTCCATGTTAGTTGTCTTCTTCTCGCTTCTTCTTGCCCCACCCTCCTTCCCTGGCCTGGACAGCCCTAGAGGAGTTGTGATTGTGACCTCTCTTTCTACCACCTCTTTCTTAGACATATGCTATTTTGCATATTTCCTGGTTCAGGATGTAGGTCACCCTTCTTTCTTCTTGTTGTTAGAGGTGGACTCTGTTTTACAGTTTTTCTGTTACTATTATAAGCTGGGGTTAGCTTACAAACGAGATCTGAGGTAACTCTCGCCTAGCATTGTGGGATATAAGGGGAGCCTCGAGCCGGTGGAACCAACTCTCGAGCTTTTAGAGTGGCAGTCGGGCCGAGGTCGGCTCCGAACCCATCCAGCAAGAAGAAGGCGAGAAGAAGACAACTAACATGGAACGTTATGGTAAGAACATAACTTCTATTTTACTGGGAAAGTCTGACTTGGAACAAAGCCAATTTTCAGCTGATGCCTGGGGAGAAACACTGCAGACGCATATCTTTGTGACAGTGGAGGAAACCAGAGTACCCAGAGAAAACCCACACAAACTCAAGGAGGACATGCAGACTCTGCACAGAAGGCACTCCAGCCAAGAATTGAACCAGAGAACCTCTTGCTGTGAGGCAAAACTCTACCACTGCTCCATCCTCTAGGAAGTAGAAATACTTCAGCACAGGCTTAAGCCGTCAGGATTCCTCTTGAAAAAATATAAATGCCATTTCTAAGAACAGAATGTTGTATAAACATTTTCCCTTCTCAAGTGCTTTCTTCTCATTGCCTTAAAATGAAAAAATCTGTATTTTTTCATATTGTATGTTAGTTTGTGAACTACATCAACATTGTAAAGTATCCTCTTTAGCACAATTTGTTTGTAATAGGATATGTATTTCACTCACCATTAATGCAGACTATTTCAGCTGCTTTTTGTTCTTTTTTACATAATTCTGTGACTTTATGAGCTCGACCTTGCTGCCTGAATCCAGTAGTCCCTGCATCTTTCTTTCTTTCATATCAGTTTCTGAACCAACTGAACAAATTCTTCAGTAGGTTTGATGCTGACAATAAAACAACAGCACGCAGAATCCCTGAAGACAGGGATGCAGTGGAAGCGTGTCAACCCGAGGAAAGCAGCTTGCCCTGACAACATCATGGGCAGAGTACTAATAGAATGTGTGACGGAACTGGCTGCAATACTCATTGACATCTTCAGCACCTCACTTCATCTATCCAGTCTCCCAAAATGCTTCAAGGCGATGACTATTATTCCTCTACCCAAGAAACCACAGGCAGCAACTCTAAATGACTACCGACCAGTTGCCTTAACCTCGATGGTAATGAGGTGCCTGGAGAGGCTGGTCAGAGATCATATAGCCTCAATCTTACCTGTGACGCTGGACACACTGCAATTTGCATACAGGACAAACTGCAGTACAGGGGATGCCGTCTCACATGCTCTCCATGAAACCATGAACCAATTAAATGGGAAAAACTGCTATGCAAGACTGCTATTCATCAATTTCAGTTCTGCCTTCAACACTGTCATCCCGCAGAATCTGATATCAAAGCTACTTCAACTGGGCATAGACTCTCATTTATGCAGTTGGGTTCTGATCTTTCTTACTGAAAGGCCTCAAAAGTTTTGTGTGGGAGACAACAGCTCCAAGTATCATCCTGAACACAGGAGTACCACAGGGGTGTGTCTTAAGCCCTTTTCTTTTGACTCTGTTGACACATGACTGCATGGCCAGACATGAGACAAATAGGATCATCAAATTTGCGAACGACACCACTGTTATAGGCCTGGTCAAAGACGGAGAGTAGGAGGCCTACAGGAATGAGATTGATCAACTGCTGGTCTAGTGTGACAACAACAATCTAGCACTGAACGTCAGCAAGACAAAGGAGTTGACTGTTGATGTACCACACAAACCTCTAGTGATGAAAGGGATGACAGTGGAAAGGTTCAAGAGTACAAAGTTCTTGGGTGTTCATATCATGGAGAACTTATCCTGGTCAGTCCATGTATCCAGCACAGTCAAAAAAGCTTAGCAACGCTTGCGCTTTCTAAGAAAACTTATGAAGGGAAAATTACCAAGCTCCATACTTTCAGACCTTTTATAGGGGCACCATTGAAAGTGTCCTGATCAACAGCATTGCAGTCTAGTATGGGAGCTGTAACAATCAGGATTAGAAGGCTCTAAAGAGAGTTGTAAGGTCGGCAGATAGAATTATTGGCACTTCCCTTGCACCTCTGGAAGATCTACACAAATTCCATTGCATCAACAGGGCCAAAAAGATTTCCAATGATCTAAAGCATACTGCCAATGGTCTGTACACTCGCCTCTCCTCAGGCAGGAGATACAAAAGCCTGTATTGTATAACCATCAGACTAAATAACAGTTTCTTTCCGCTCTCCATTAGATTGTTGAACTCTTGGAAACGAACCATGAGTCTGTCAAAACACTTAACCACTTCTGTTACATAACTAGCCTATCAAGTGGCTTACTTTACAGATGTGCAATAACCAAGTGCAATACTAAGGTAGCTCACCTACCACACTGAAGGACTGTAAAGTGCAATATACAAACTGTGTAATAATTCAGTCTAATCATAGATATGCTGCTATAGTTTCAATGTTACTTTGACAATCTTCTTCGTTCGGCTTTTCCCAATTAGGGGTCGCCACAGCGGATCATCTGTCCTCTCACGATTGGCAGTGGAGTTTTTACGGTGTCGAGTTGCCAGCCCAATCTTCCACAGAAGGCACACACACGCACACACTCACACCTAGGGCCACTTTAGTGTGTCCAATCCACCTACAGCATGTCTTTGGGATGTGGGAGGAAAACAATATTACTTTCATATTGTTCCTTGCCTTCCTTGTCTCCTGTTCTGGGATGGGTGTGGGTCACTGCTGTCCTACTTTACTTACTAATTGATACTTATTAAATTTCTACGGTGATATTTTATTAATTTTTCTCTGTCTATACATGCAACTGTTTCCTGCATTGAGAACGAAGCATTGTAATTTTGTTCAGCTACACTGCTGTGTAGTTCTGAATGACAATAACGTTTTCTTTGACTTTGACTTTGATCTGCCTGCCATCATTTTAGATATTGCACTTAACTTTCCTTTAGTACAGTACCAAAAGTCTGACTTTACTATTCTTGCAGATAATTTATCACAATCCGTAAGCATAATATTCGCATTAGATTGCTTTTCCTTAGTTCAATTTTCACTGGTATAACAGTGTTGCCATTACAGTTACAAAATGTTGCGGCATATCCCCCTTTTCCACATTTAAACAAAGTATCTATACAGCTGTTTCTTTGTTTATTACCAGAATTTGACACAAGCTTTACCATGGGTCCAGGCTGTTCACATAGACTGATTGCAAAATAATTTGTCTACCAGCATAATAACATCTTGAGGTCACTTTGAAACATGTAAAAAAAAGTGTCAGGCAAAGCCCTTTTAAATTATTCAGTGGCTAGCATTTCTACTATTTTACATTTAGTATGTTGACCCCCAGGATCTAGCCACAATTTAATTGCACATTTTAAATTGCATAACTGAAATGTCACTGTTTATTTGTAGAACATGTCTAGCTTTGAAACCTTTGTGCTTGTGTTACAGAACTAATGCTAGGTCTGGTTGACATTACCTTCTTCATTTTATCATGGCCTTGATAGGCAGTCTGTTCCATGACCATGAAGGCTTTTAAAGGGGTCTATGTTAAATCAGCGAACACTGATTTATTGACCCTTTAAAAGCAAAACCTTGAAATCCCAAAGACACAGAACAGCGATTTTTTTTTCCCAGGGAAAAAAAATTGCTGGGCCATTTTCGGGACTTTGCCATTTCCTTCACTGTGGTGCGCTCTCGGAGTTGGTATATTTAAGTAGAGGGGGTATGGGGGCACAATATTTTGAACTTTTCTTTCTTTCTTTTTTTTTTTTTTTTGTGGAACAACGATTTTTTTTCCCGTGGGGAAAAAAATCGCTGTTCCGTGTCTTCGTGATTTCAAAGTTTCACTTTTAAAGGGTCAATAAATCAGCATTCGCTATTTTAAGCATTCACTGATTTAATATAGACCCTTTTAAAGGTTCCCAGTAAGCTGAGATAAGAGAATCCTAGCCCAATTACTGTTGTTCCTTTGTACCTGGTGAGCATAACTTTCAAAGGTTACCAGATATGACTCAGTCTCCTTCAATGATCATTTTTTTCAGTGGTGGAACTTTGGTTGTCGACCTAGCTCTAGCAGCGGATACCATGCCCACCGTGGGAGTAGGTCTGGTGTCTTAAAGTTGCTCTACCTGTAATCATCTTGCTGTTTAAGCAAGTAAGATATGGATCTACTGTGCTCAACACCAGCAAAGGACACACCACAGAGCTGGCCAAATAGCAGCAACACCGGCATGCTTTATCTTCAGATGGAGTAAATTGGAAAAAATTGGCCTGACTTTGTACAAGCAGTTTTAGGGAAATAAGAATTTTTGGATTAAATACTGGTGGCAGAAAATGCCCACATTATCCACTGATGTATATTAATGCACTAAAGTCCACAACTTTATAAAATAAATCGTTTTATTGTGAAGTCAAACAAAATTCAGTAGTGCACACCCTTCTCACACATTGGCAGCTGAAGGAAAGACAAATAATAGTGTTTTTCTTTCAAAATTACAGTCCCATAAATAAAGGGTCACAGTCTCTTGGCTCTCGCACAAAGCCCATAAATTTCTTTCTGGCAGAAATGAATGTGCACAGAAATTAGCTGGCTTCCAAGTAGCTCTCTCCTCTCTTTCTGGATTTCTCTGTAGGAAGATATCCATATTTCTTCATATATATAATCCACAACAATTTGTCTTACTGCATCATACTACCTATAACCGATACTCCATGTACACGATCCCTTTAAGAATGGCCAGCTTCATTCTGAATTGTTGGAATGGCTTCTGCTCTCTGTCTTATACATAATTTAATTTTTTAATTGGTTTGATAACTTGAACCATGCAGAAATCCTTTCTACCAAATGTGCAGTGATACTTAACTGTTTAAAGCAGCAGTTGTGTTTGCAGTCTTATACACAATATTTACATAATTTTTAGAATGACAGTTCTATTTACAGTATCATTTTAAAATGGCAGTTTCCATTTACAGGATTTGTACAAAGTATACATATCATTAAATCATACTGAGATTCCATTCTGACTGAGAGGCACCCTGCTGTCTTGTTTTATATATCCAGCTCTATCTACACGTAATGTCATCATCTTCTTTCGGCTGTTCTCATTAGGGGTCGCCACAGCAGATCACCTGTTTCCATTTTTTCCTGTCCTCTGCATCTTGCTCTGTCACACCAACCACCTGCATGTCCTCTCTCACCACATCCATAAACCTTATCTTAGGCCTTCCTCTTTTCCTGTTACCTGGTAGCTTCATTCTTAGCATCTTTTTCCCAATATACTCAGCTTCCCTCCTCAGCACATGACCAAACCAACATAATCGTGCCTCTCTGGCTTTGTCTCCAAACCTTCCAACCTGGGCTGACCCTCTAATATACTTATTCCTAATCCTTCTACCCTTGTCACACCCAGTGCAAATCTTAACATCTTTAATTCTGCCACATCCAGCTCAAACTCATGCGTTTTTGTCAATGCCACTGTCTCCAACCCATATAACATAGCTGGTCTCACTACCCTCTTGTAGACCTTCCCTTTCACTCTTACAGGTACTTGTCTGTCACAAATCACTCCTGACACACTTCTCTACCTACTCCATCTTGCCTGTACTCTCTTCTTCACCTCTCTTCCACACTCACCGTTACTCTGAACTATTGACCCCAAGTATTTAAACTCATCCACCTTCACCACCTCTACTGAACCCGTGGTGGTGGTGCTGTGGTAGCGTTGTCGCCTCACAGTTAGACGCTGCCCGTTCAATTCTCAGAGCGTCTTCTGTGTGGCGACATACGTGAATGGGTGTTCCTTCGTTGAAGGTTGTGCGTTAGGCCCGGCAAGCCAACACGTAAAAATCTACTGCCAATCATTAGCGGACCAGAGTTCCGCTGTGGTGACCCCTAACCGGGAAAAGCCGAAAGACACAACAACCTTCGCCACCTCTACTCCTTGCATCCTCACCATTCCTCTATCCTCCCTCTCATTCACACACATATATTCTGTCTTAGTCCTGCTGACCTTCATTCCTCTTCTCTCTAGAGCATATCTCCATCTCTCCAGGGTCTCCTCCACCTGTTCCCTACTCTCACTACAGATCACAATGTCATCTGCAAACATCATAGTCCACGGGGACTCCTGTCTGAGCTCGTCTGTCAACCTGTCCATCACCATTGCAAATAAGAAAGGGCTCAGAGCTGATCCTTGATGTAACCCCACCTCCACCGTAAACACATCCGTCACTCCCACCGCAGACCACACCGCTGTCGCACTACCCTCGTACATATCCTGTACCACTCTTACATACTTCTCTGACACTCCCGACTTCCTCATACAATACCACAACTCCTCTCTAGTCACCCTGTCATATGCTTTCTCTAAGTCTACAAAAACACAATGCAACTCCTTCTGACATTCTCTGTACTTCTCCATCAACACTCTCAGAGCAAACATCGCATCTGTAGTGCTCTTTCCCGGCATGAAACCATACTGCTGTTCACTACTCATCACGTCCCTTCTTAACCTTGCTTCCACTACTCTTTCCCATAACTTCATGCTGTGACTGATCAATTTAATCCCTCTGTAGTTACTACAGCTCTGCACATCACCCTTATTCTTAAAAATCGGTACCAAAACACTTTTTCTCCATTCCTCAGGCATGCTCTCACTTTCCAAGATTTCATGAAACAATCTGGTTAAAAATTCCACTGCCATTTCACCTAAACACCTCCATGCTTCCACAGGTATGTCATCTGGGCCAACAGCCTTTCCATTCTTCATTCTCTTCATAGCTGTCCGTACTTCCTCCTTGCTAATCCATTGTACTTCATGATTCACTATCCCTACATCATCCAACCTTCTCTCCCTCTCATTCTCTTCATTCATCAACCCCTCAAAGTACTCTTTCCATCTCCTCAACACACTCTTCTCGCTTGTGAGTATGTTTCCCTCATTATCCTTTATCACCTTTACCTGCTGCACATCTTTCCTAGTTCAGTCCCTCTGTCTAGCCAATCAGTACAGCTCCTTTTCTCTCTCCTTAGTGTCTAACCTTTCATACAACTCTTCATATGCCTTATCCTTAGCCTTCGCCAGCTCTCTCTTTGCCATGCACCTCATCTCCTTATACTCCTGTCTACTTTCTTCATCTCTCTGACAGTCCCACTTCTTCTTTATCGACCTCTTTCTCTGTATACTCTCCTGTACCTCCTCATTCCACCACCATGTTTCCTTGTCGTCCTTCCTCTGTCCAGATGTGATACCAAGCACGTTTCTAGCCGTCTCCCTTACTAGCTCTGCTGTAGTTACCAAGCTATTTGGTAACTCTTCACTGCCACCTGCCTTAACATCCCTGAACTCCACCTCACAATTACCCTTTTTCATTTTCCACCATTTGATCCTTGGTGCTGCCCTCACACTCCTCCTCCTCTTCTTGATCACCAACGTCATCCTACAAACCACCATCCTATGCTGCCTAACTACACTTTCTCCGGTCACCACTTTACAGTCTCCAATCTCCTTCAAACTGGCCCTCCTACATAAGATATAAGCCACCTGTGTGCATCTTCCTCCACTCTTGTATGTCACCCTATGCTCCTCCCTTTTGTTAAAATACGTATTCACCACAGCCATGTCCATCCTTTTCACAAAATCCACTACCATCTGACCTTCTGCATTCCTTTGTTTAACACCATACCTACCCATCACTTCCTCATCTCCTCTGTTCCCTTCACCGGCATCCCCATTGAAATCTACACGTAATGTATAGTACACATAATTATATATTCATGTATATAAATGCGTGTATACATATTTGTTTGTTTATGCATACAGAGCAGCTGCCTGCTTGTTATCTTATTCTTCAGTCACATGCTTGTTTGCCCAAAGGGCTTGTTTTTAATAATTGCTAAGGCAATGATAAGCTTGTGACAGATTATATATTTGGTGATGAGTGGTAGTAATATTTCTGTGTAGTAGGAAGCAGCAAATCTTGTGCTTACATGGAAGGTAGGTACATATAGCTTTGTAATGTATTAAACCACCAGAGTCTTGGAAAATGTTGGTTTAAAGGAAAAATCCTTACTCAGATGTCAGGTTCCTCTCTCTACAAAGTAGTTTCCCTTCCTTTTAATACAACACAAGGAAGGCAACATACAAAGAATATTCAAGTATTACTCCTCCTGTTTTTCTGCCCCAAAAGTGTCACTGCAGGTTTTCTGTATACTACTTTGCTCTTTTATTTCCTTCTGGTATTTGTTTCATCTGTTAAGTCATGTGAGCAGCTTACTTAAGGGGGAGAGAGGTACACAGGATGGGTAGCATGTGGATGCCATGGCATACTTGGCATATGCCTGGCTACACCCACTTAGGGATGTTCCATATATGAAAAAAGTCAGTTGATAGGTCATTGACTTTGCTATAGGGCTGGCAGAAAGTCTTGCATAAATTAGGTCCACACTGCAGATTTAGTATTTTAAGTGGTTGACATCAGCCATAGATTACTCAACTTCACAACTTGCTTAGAATGTGTAGCCTAGACCTGCAGTTCCAAGCCTGAACAGCAGCAGCTGTTTCAAGTTTAATATTTATGTTTGCCTCAAAAGGAAAAGCCCAGCCAAATGTAATTTTTTTATTCATTCTTTCTCCAGTTACCCACTTTGTTCAGGTCAGGGTCACAAGAGAAGCTGCAGGCAATCCCAGCACCCAGTGCTTTTCCTTCACATTAATCCAATTCTTCAAGTGCCGCTTACATAGAATAACATCATTTACGTATTATTTTTGCAGCTCCCTGCTTACATCTGTGTTTAGAGTCTTCCTACATGCTGTTTCACCTTTCTGTAATGTTTCATGTTCTTTATGGTGTTTACCAAATCATCTCTTGTATTGTATATATACTCTTTGGTTGAGGCATACTATTGAGTAGGCAAAGAATAGCCACATGTAATACTCCTGCTAATTAGGTCACTGATTGATTTATGAATGATTATGAAGACACCTTGGAGAAAAAGAGGGATTAGTTCTTAGTGAGACACTGTCTTATGAAAAATTAAATGTGGAGGCTTTGTAATAAATAATAAACAACTGTGATAATGCATGCAGCTTTAGAAGTTCTCTTTGCAGAAGTGACAGCCACCAGGAATAAGTTCTTCCAGAATAAAAACTTAAGATTCCCTTTTGCTGCAGATTCAAAGGAAGGGCCCATCAGGGCCTGCAAAGAATGGTTAATATCGCATGGACTAACTGGATCTCTAAGTGAAGGCAGGAGCAAGAAATTACTTCGAAGAAAGGCCTTGAACAGTCTAAAGGAAGCTATGGGTGTATGATTTTCTCCTATGTCAAAAGAGGAAATTACAGCTAATTAAAATTTAATTGTGAAATAAGTGGCACTACTTTGAAAAAGGTATGCAAAGAAGTCCAAAATAGGTGGAAAGGGAGTTGAAAAGGGATCAATATTTTTCTGTACAGTCCAGATAAAAAATAACCTTTTCCATGTACTTCTACAGACCTTCCTAGTGGAAGGTTTATGAGTGGATGATAAAATGTGTACAGCTGGGGATGACAACCTGAACTGTCAATCATTGGAATTGGAGAAACCATGAGGCTAACTTGAGGGATTGAATGCACAGGTCAGATAGCCCCAGTGGGTGAGAAAGTAGATATGGGTCCGATCCCAGAACCCAAGGTGGATAAATTAGATGAAGCAAAAGGGATAGAAACCACACCTGTC
Source organism: Protopterus annectens (assembly GCF_019279795.1). Taxonomy (NCBI): domain Eukaryota; kingdom Metazoa; phylum Chordata; order Ceratodontiformes; family Protopteridae; genus Protopterus; species Protopterus annectens. The sequence goes on from NC_056737.1 coordinate 1,064,809,138, forward strand.
AAGGCCAATAAAGTGCTGTGAAGATTACCTTGACCTTCATCACAGATGCTTTCTGTAAGAACTTTGGAATCAAAGGAGTTGGGAGAAAACTCTGGGACCAAGGATGCATCAGAATATCCTGAGGTGACTCCCTCTCATGCTGGATTTGACTCAAGATGCCCTCTCCACCTGTCTGGACCTCTTCAAATCTATCAAGATTTAACCCTTTACCCTGATCCTGGGTGACTTTAATTACCCAACCACAGATTGGAAAAACTACTCATGCCAGCACACAAATGCCCAGAGATTCCTCAATTTTATCAATGCAAATGCCTTGGAACAGCTAGTTGACACCCTCACAAGAGGTGATAATATCTTGGACTTGATATTAACCAACATAAGTAACCACTGCAGCACCCCTATGGTATCATCCTCCCTGGTAAGATCTGACCATAAAGCGGTCACTTTCTAAGTCACCATCTCCCCTGACCCCAACTATAGCTAGGGCCAAACAAAAAAAAATATCCAAAGTGGATTACAACCTCCTGAGGGATGGTATGAACAACTTCACAGCCCCCTCTCCCACTGTAGGAACTGGCACCAATGTCCATATCTATACCAAAGCACTATATTAGCATTTATATAGATGCATGGAATCAGGAATACCGAACAGGAAAACAAACATCCTCTTCAAGGAAGAGTAAACTTGTCTGGCGAACATCTGCAATAAATAAGCTATATAACAAAAGGAAAAAAAATGCTGTCCAGGACCAAGAAGGAGGAGGTGCCCAATTGGAAGCAATCTCTCCTTAGCCTGAACAAGCAAATAAGAGCACTAGTGAAATCCAATAAAGCCAACTTTGAGTCCAAATTGGCCACATTTACTAGAGACAGTCATACGTCTTTCTTCCTATATGTCTGCAGTCTCAAAGGAAGCACCCAGATCTGTTCAGAACTGGTGGTCAAGGACACCTCATACACAAATTCTGTAGATTTAGCCAATTTACTGGCTGACAAATTCAGTGAAAACTTCTCCCCTCTGTCCCCCCATCAATAAATCAGGACTTCCACAGTACCTGCCCCCCACTCCTTATCTCTAGGGAACAGGTCATCACTGCCCTCTCAAAGGCAAAAAATACAGCCTCCATGGGACCCGATAACATCCAAGGCTGCATTCTACATGAACTCGGGCATGAGCTTGCAGCACCATTAGGCACCCTATTCAACCAAAGCCTGAGTACCGGCTTTGTCCCAGCAGAGTAGAGGATAGCCACTGTCATCCCTTTACACAAAGGAGGAGTGTCCACTGATCCAGGAAATTACAGACCCATCAGCCTAACTAGCCTGATCTGCAAGGCCATGGAACAGATTTTCATGGACCCCATTTACAGGGGCATTGGCAACCTCCAAACACTTGACCCCACACATTTTGGCTTTACCAAGGGGAGGTCATGTCTGTTAAATGTGGTCGACTTCATTGAGACAGTCACCAAAGCCATGGACGCGGGGAAGACTGTGCACACTACCTACCTTGACCTGGCCAAAGCCTTCGACACTGTTCCCCACTCAGGCATAGTAGATAAACTCTCTCAACTAGGCATCAATCCATATGTTACCAGATGGGTGGCAAACAGGCTCACTAATATGACCCACCTAATCAAAATAGGTGTATTCTATCTCTTTGAGGAGAGTGATGTCCCCACATATGATCCTATTAATAACAACGTCCTAATTACACAAGAAGTAGACCTGGAATGAGAGGCTTACCCCAGGGATCGGTCTTGGGGCCTCTATTATTTGGGATATACTTCTCTGAGGTGCAGGCCAAAACCAGTGAGCTGTGGCTGACCAAGTTTGCAGATGACTGCAAGCTGGGTGTAGTCATCAATTCGCCAAGTGATGTGGATGTCCTCCAAGAGGGTCTCACCCAAACAAATAACTGGTGCTAGAAGCATGGCCTCAAGCTGAATGCCAAAAAATGCATAATCATCCCCTTTGGGGAGAGTGACGTCCCCACATATGATCACATTAATAACAACGTCACTAAGTACACAATCAGTAGTGAGGGATTTGGGCACCCAGGTTGATAGCGACCTGACTTTTGACCACCATGTTGCTTCCATTGTACAGAAAGCTTTCTACATGGCCCACCTCTTAAGTAAGAGTATCTTATCCAGGGACAAAGAGGTCATAAAATCCCCATATTTTTCCCTTATAAGGCCAGTTATTGAGTACAACACCCCCTTCGGCATGTACCTCGCAAAGCACATGCAGCAGCTGGAGAGACCACAGAGGTTCCTCACCAGGAAAATCCAGGGCCTCAGACACCTACCCTACAGAGATAGGCTAAAAGCCCTGTCCCGCTACTCTTTTTCATACTGACTCCTCAGAGCTTACCTCTGTCTGGCATACAAAGCAATCTCAGACCCTGCCTTAATGGGACTGCTTCATATCCACAAGTCAGGCTTCACTCGAGCAACCTGTACGCGTGACCTCAACCTGGTCTGTGATATCAGTAGGACTTGTTGGCGGGATAGATTTGTGTCCCAGAGACTCCCCATCTGTGGAACAGACTCCCTCTCCACATCAAGAGGAGTACCTCATTATCCCTTTTTAAGCACAGCCTGGATAACTGAATGGGAAACAGAAAATACACTCCTGGGATTCCACCTGTGTCCCTGCTCGACAGGGTCTCTGGGTGCTGACTTGTCTAAACATGGGCTGAACTCTTGGCTAGGCGTATAAGGGGCTCAGGGCCAATAGCCTAGTAAACTCCTGTGATCCTATGGATTAGAGCAAAGAACTTGTTCACAGGTTCATAGGAGGTTACTAGGGTAATGGACCAGGAGCCCTTACAAGCCTAGCCATATTTATTCTGAGTTGCCCCAGTTGTCAGTTGTTAGTGAGTAAAGTTCGCAGAGGCATATGTGTATGGTAATTAGTACCGACTGCATCTGTACATGAGGGACATGGATATTCCCTTTTAGATTTCGGAAATAAAGAATGCTTCGCGTTTATCCTTAAGTAGGAATGCTACTTTTGCTTAGCATTTAGGTTTGAAGGACTTGACAAGATCTGTCATTTGTTTGTTTAGGCTGGAGAGAATTTTTTTCCACTGCTGAGCCAGTTCCCTCTTATTTTTGGATATTCGTTTCTTTCTTTTGTTATATAGCCTGTTTATACTAGGGGGTTTATACTGGGGGGAGGTCCACCAGGTTGGCTTGTTTTCCAGCAAGACCTGGTTTTAATTCTGTCAGGCTTCAGCCAGTTTTATTCAACTGCTTAAGTGGTTATACAGGGTGTTGGTGTACACCTCTACATAGGAGTCTGTGCTATCTGTGTTTGAGGGGCTTTGAAACTTCTTATACCATTGCTTAGTAGGAGGTACTTTGTCTTGGAAAAATTTGTAAGTGTTTTTGACGTTGATGGGGTATCTGGCTTTATAATTACATCAAAAGGGAGTGATTTGTGGTCTGATCTTACCAAAGAGGATATCACAGTGGGGGGTACAATGTTCACTCATGTTAATGAGTACTATGTCCAAGACATTTAAGCCCATTGTGGGTGTGTTTACTAACTGTTTCAGAGCATTTGCATTGACAAAGTCCAAGAACCTCTGAGTTAGCATGTTTGTGGTCATGTATGTTTTCCAGTTGATGGTAAGATAATTAAAATCACCCATGAGTAAAGTGTTGGGCTGTGTTGTAAGTGACTCCAGTAAGTCCAGGTATGTGGTATGCTTTAAGTGGTTCATGGCTGGGGACCTATAGCTAGCTATGATGTGGTAGGGGATTTTTGCCTGTGGTTAATTGGACAGGGAGTAGCTCGAGAGAGTCATACTGTTTGACCAGTCTCGTGGTGTACTTATTCTTAATGAAGATGGTTATACCTCCTCCTTTGGTTCTTTTGCGCTCATTTTGTGGTCTGAACGTATGGCAGGTATTGTAGCCCTGCATGTCCAGGGTGCTTTCCGCAGCTTTGAAGCATATTTTTGTGACTGCACAGATGTCAGCATCTTCCAAGGTGAGTCTTGCTTCCAGTGAATGCAGTTTCTTGTTTAGTCTCCTAGCATTAAGAAGCAGTGACTTGAGTTTATCTAGAGAGAATTTTGTTATGTTTGGAGGTTGGTTATTTTGACACTGCCTGAAAAAGGCATAATAGGGGTGGCTGATGCCTTTGCCAGTATACAAAAGCCTAGAGGAGACGGGTGCAGACCATTTCTGGCAAAACCGTGTGGCCTGTCCACCATGTCTTCCCAGGGTGACAGATACTGGAACTCTTTGGACTGATGCCAGAAGATAGGCCGATTGTTAAAGTCAATCATTTGTTGTTTGTATTGTGGCATCAGATTGTTAAAGTCAAGCATTTGTTGTTTGTATTGTGGCATCATCCTTGGAGGAGGTAGAGTGTTGCTTAAGGATAGGTTTATACCTGCCTGTGACACATAATCTGAGAGCTCAGTTATCTCTCTTTTTTATAGCTCAGAGAGGTATGTCTGAAGTCATTCATTCCCCACATGGACTGTGATGGAGTCATACTGATACCTGTAGTTGAGTGACTTGAGTGCTTGAGTAATTTGATGGATCCTGGCACCTAACCGGTAGCTAACTGTAACCTACTTCTTATCCAACCTGGTGAGGGGAACATGTTTGTGTCTCATTATGGAGTCTTCTATGACCAGTAGATTAGATTTTGTGGTGTTATTCCTTATGGGCTTACTTGTTGACACACTGGTGTGTATTATTATGTGTTGTGGGTGTTTTTTGCATTGTTGTGTATAAGTGGTTTCTGAAAGCAGCGTTTGGGAGGCCTCTAGTCTTTTGGTAAGTTACTAGTGAGCTCCTCCACATATGAATTATATCTCTGATGATACAGTATTTGTTTCAGGAGTAAGTGGTTCTCAGTGTACATGAGACAGTTGCTGCACTGCTTCAGGATGACCATGTCCACCAGGCTGGCCACAGAAATGTTAGGAAACTATCCATCCATGATCCCTACTGTGGATTTACTCAGAGAAGGGAATGAGTTAAATTAGAATGGACTGTGCTGGTGGCACAGAGAGTGTGAGGGGAGCTATATTTTGTATAGTCAAAAGCAACCCCACAAAGCAGTGCTGTTCAGCGTGCAGTTTATGTGGTCCTAGTGTAGCAAGCGGCTGGGTATAGCATTAGTGATAGTTATTCTAGGGGAATTTTAAGGTGTTTGCATTTACACAGGGCACTGCTAACCACCACTGTGTGGAGAGCAGCTTAGCACAAATGCAAGGCTTAATTACTAGAAAGGAGCAGCAAGTTTTAAATTAACTACCAGTCAGGGAAGCATACAATAAGCTTTCTGCCAGCAGTCTGCAAATCAGATCGGTCAGATCAGCAGACATTTGCTGCAAGAGTGTAGGGAAAAAACGTCTTAATGTAGAATGGCTGGTTTGGAGCCCAAGTGTAAAAAGGCCACAAAAACTAGCTACAACAGCCCAAGAACTATCAGATAGAGTGTATTACAGTGCAGTTAATTACTTAAAGCAGCAGTAGACAGTGCATTTTAAAGTGCACAAAAAACAGCAAATAACTTAAGAAACCACTAAAATACAGTTGCAGTTAGTAAGAGAAGTGCAAAAAATACTTATTTTCATGTTTTGAGTAATGGATGGCTCCAGATGAAAGCATTCCCAAGTGAAGTCACCAGTTGATGAGCAGCTCTGTGTAATTATGATGTTGTGGGGAGAAGCAAAGACATTGCGACAACATTGGCCCCAGCAGCTAAAAATCCACTCCATTTCTAATGAGTTGAGAGACCACTCATCAGGGGGCAGAATGGATCTGCTCAACTTGTCTGCTAGTATTTTGGATTTCCACAGGATATGTGTTGCAGTTAGAAAGCGGTGAGAAGATACCTCCCATTGCCACACTCGGCCTCTTGACACAAAGGATAAGATCTGGTTCCTCCATGTTTTTTTTGATGTACCAGACAACTGCCACTGTGTCTGTCTGAAATGAAATTGCACCTAGGGGCAGAGAGTCCTGAAATGCTTGCAACACTAGGAGGACTGCTATTAATTCCAAAATGTTGATGTGAAGACTTGAGTCTGTCTGAAACCATATGCCTTGGACTGTCTTTCCCAGATAATGACCTCCCATCCTAGCTGGGAAATGTCTGTAGTCACTGCGGCTTTGGGAAAGGGTAGAATGAATGGATGCCCCTGTATAGCAAGTGGAGACTCTAGTCACTCACATAAATTCCAGAGATTGAAGTGGTTGTAATTTGGACTTTAAGTTCACTGTAATTCATAAGTTCATACAAATATGGAGCAAGGAATCCTGGCTCGAATGAGTAGGTTCCAGGTAAGGCTGGTGATGAGTCAGTCATCCAGGTATGGGAATATTCAGAAACCATGCAGTTGTAGAAGAACTGCTACCACTGCCATAGACTTGGTGAACACCCAGGGGCTGTGGTGAGTCCAAGAGGCAGTGCTATAAACTGGAAGTGACTGGCTCCCAGCTGGAAGCAAAGATACTTTCTGGAGCACCTGTCCATCTTTATATGGTAGTATAATTCCTGAAGATCTATTGAGCACATTCAATTGTCCTTCCTTAGCAATGGAAGAATGGACTGAACTGTGACTATCCAGAGTTTTGTCTGTTTAACATATCTGTTTGAATTAATCTTGACATTGAAACAAGATGGTGGTGCGCATAAATGCTGCGGCTGTATGCTTCCTGCATAGGTGCTTCTTGTTGTTACCGGTGTATTTTTACTGACTGTTGCCATTGGGAAAGCGAGGGTGAAAGAATGTTAGTCATCAAGAGCTTTTGAGAGTCAACTGGAGTGGTTTAATTAATTTGAGCAGCTTGGATAATACGAGTGGTGAAGGAAAAGCATGTATACCACAAGAGATTATTAGAACACCGGGATTTATACTGACCTTGGAAGAGGAAGCCAAAGAGGAGTAAGCATGCAGGAGTGTATACTAGGCTAAAAGCTGCTCCGCATAAAACCCCTATTCTTAGTGCTTATTTTTGGCGAATGTGAGGTCATTGCCTAATAAAATGGGAGAGCTTCGATTAAATGTTGCTACTTACAGAAGCATGAAGGACTGTTGTCTCTTCTTTTTCTCAAAAACATGGCTGAGTCGCAGTATACTGGATAATGCAGTGGAATTAGAAGGCTGTGCACTTTATCAGGCTGATAGAACGGTGGTTTCCGGTAAGAAAAAGGGAGGAGGTCTGTGTATTTATGTGAATAATGCTTGGTACACTAATACAACTGGGATTAATAAGTTATGCATACAGATGTGGAATATTTAATGCTAAGATGTCGACCATTTTGTTGCTATTGTTATAGCAGTGTATATACCACCTCAAGCTAATGTTAAATTAGTAGTTGAACAATTATCTGATATTGTTAGTAAACAACAGAATTTACATCCTGATGCAGTATTTATCATTGCTAGGGACTTTAACCAAGTGAATTTGAAGGATGTATTTCCTAAATTTTGACAAGGAGACATGGTGGTGGAATGAGGAAATACAGGAGAGTATACAGAGAAAGAGGTTGGCAAAGAAGAAGTGGGATTGTCAGAGAGATGAAGAAAGTAGACAGGAGTATAAGGAGATGAGGTGCATGGCAAAGAGAGAGGTGGCGAAGGCTAAGGATAAGGCATATGAAGAGTTGTATGAAGGGTTGGACACTAAGGAGGGAGAAAAGGACCTGTACCGATTGGCTGGACAGAGGGACCGAGCTAGGAAAGATGTGCAGCAGGTAAAGGTGATAAAGGATAATGAGGGAAACATACTCGCAAGCGAGGAGAGTGTGTTGAGCAGATGGAAAGAGTAGTTTGAGGGGTTGATGAATGAAGAGACTGAGAGGGAGAGAAGGTTGGATGATGTAGGGATAGT